>NC_060958.1:9349436-9441936 GCF_910589235.1 Vespa crabro | reverse complement strand
TCTCTCTTCCATTGCTATTTTGTTCGGGAGCAAATTTTTCACGAGGGGCTGACAGTAACGTTCGCTCGTTCTCTCTCTCTCTCTCTCTCTCTCTCTCTCTCTCTCTCTCTCTCTCACCCTTCCTTTCTTCTTCTCCCTCCACAGAAACGTAGCGCGACGCGACGTTGCCAGTGAGGACGTTGTTCGCGTCGGCGCGGTTACAGAGTAGAAGCAACGTTGCCAGTGAGGTGAATGCTGATGAAGAAAGAGAAAGACAGACAGAGTGAAAGAGAAAGAGGGAGAGAGACAGAGATAGAAAGACAGAGAAAGAGAGATAGAGATAGAGACCGAGAGAACCGGTGGTAGCCACGAGGAGGAGCACGGTCGGTCGAACCGACCCAATAGTCAGTTTTTGCCTCTCGTACGCAGTGGGCGACGCTGCTCGTGACGGGACGCACGAGCGTGTCATGTCACACGCGTGACAAGAGTGTAACGCCGCAACTATACGGCGGGACAGAGAGACTGACGAAGAGATATTGAAAGAGGGAGGGAGGGAGGAAGGAAGGAAGGAAGGAAGAAAGGAAGGAAGAGAGTAGAACGAAAGAAAAAGAGAGGGAGGGAGAAGGTAACGTGTGCGTGCGGTCGTTGTGCCGTGGCGGGTTTTATTTCCCGTGTGCGATTTTAGGATCGAATTAATCGAACCATCAGAACACGCACGCACAATTATGTTACCGGCTTCACAAGGCGACAGCAGTAATAGTATCGTCATCGCCGCCGCCGCCGCCGCCACCGCCACCACCACCACCACCACCACCATCCACCATCATCATCATCATCATCACTACCACCACCAATACCACCACCATCGTAAACTTTGTAACCGTCAACGACGACGATGAAAACGAGAAGCTCTCCACTTTAAGATCACGCGCCGGATTTTTCGCAAACGGTTAAGAAATCAGACCACGACTACCCTGCTAAATATCGCCGGCTCACTTCCAAATAATTCGCTTTTCCGCGGCATCGCCGTGATTTTTGAATAGGTAGGTAGATGATAATAATAAAGAAAAGAAAGTGACAGAGAGCGAGAGTGAGTGAATGTGAGAGAGAGAGAGAGAGAGAGAGAGAGAGAGAGAGAGAGAGAGAGAGGGAGAGAAAGAGATAAAAGTAGGATTATTTGTTTTTATAGAAGGATTCGCAAGCAAGCACGTGTGTTCGATTCGAGAAAACTAGAACAAAAGGGGGGGGGGATTAAAGCTGTTTTTAAAAGAAAAGAAGAGAGAGAAATTGCATTGAGAATGCGTGTGTGACGTGGGATTAGAAATCGTGAACATTATCCGCGGTTAATTCGTAGGCTGTTGACGAGATAGAAGAAAGAGTCCCTTAGGACATGGGAGATTCTTGTTGTAGTCGAGAATATCGTCACGTTGCAGGTCTTAGGAATGAGGGAGCGAGCTTTGGCGAGGGTTTCGCGGTGGTGGTTGATCTTACTCTTCGTGGTGGTGTGCGTCGAGGGTACGCAAACTCCTTCGTCGTCTTCGATCTCGGGAAAGAGATCTTCGACGGGGATAGAATGTGCCGCGGGTTGCGAATGTACAGAGAACGAGGAAAGTCTCTTCTGCGAGTCACGCAGCTTTCTTGGTCTTGGGATACCGCAAGAAGCGGACACCGTTATCCTGAAGAATGTTCAAGCTGCCGCGATTCCAGTCGCGGCATTGGAAACCTCTGCTGCTCTGAGAAGTCTCATTTGGACGTCAAGTGGAATAGAAAGGATAGAGCCTGGTGTATTTCGAGCGACGGAATCTCTCGAGAGCCTCAACTTAGGTGATAACAGGCTGGCAGAACTGCCATCGGACGTCTTCCACCCGTTGCGCCGACTACAGTACCTGAATCTCACCGGTAATCGATTGATCACCCTGCCGCAGGTCCTCTTTCAGGGCCTCGATAATCTCCACGAGATACGTCTAGCGACAAATCATTTGTCCGTACTGCCCTTCCAAGCATTCGGTCCAGTAAAAGGATTACTCCGTCTGGATTTAAGCGAAAATTTGTTAGTATCTCTGCCGGATCATAGCTTTAGACCGAACAAGCAATTGGAAGAACTCCGATTATCAGCCAACAGACTCACGAAATTACCCTCGAGACTCTTCTCCGGTCTTGCTCTGTTAAAAGTGCTCGAATTAGCCAACAACGAGATCGATGTACTGCCACGTGGTCTTTTCGCCGAGCTCACATCTTTGGAATATTTGGATCTAGCTGGCAATCCCGTCATTCGTCTGACAAATGCAGTCTTTCAAGGTCTCTCCAATCTACGATGGCTCAATCTCGAGAGGTTACCAATCTCCAAGCTACCTGAAGATCTCTGGCGACCAACTAGCAAATTGAGAACTCTTTTACTGTCCGGCACTCAATTAGAGATACTTCGGGATCAGAATTTCGCAGGATTGTTGGAATTGGAGACTCTCGAATTGACAAACAGTCCATTGCGTGAGATCTCTCGACACGTGTTAGACGATACGCCGTCCCTTCGAAGGATAGATTTACGGGACAACGATTTAGCTTTCCTTCCAGCCAACGTTGCTCAATTACCATATCTTGGAGAATTGCAGCTTCAAGGGAATCCATGGGCCTGCGATTGTCGTATGTTCTGGTTTGTAAAATGGGCGGAAAGCAGAACTCATTTACGTGCAGCTTTCAAAAGTGGCCTCAGGTGCGGACATAAGATCGATGGTACCATCAATACCTTGCAAACTCTTCGTTATCTAAATTGTACATCACCGACCCTGGCACGGGTCTCTTTCGCCAATCAGTATCTACTGCTTAGTTCGGTTTTACTGGAGTGCGAGTTTAATGGCAATCCGGCGCCGTCCTTGGCTTGGGTCACTCCAAAGCTCAAGGTTCTTCACTGGAACCCCGATCCGGCATTCCCTGATGCATTTGTAGAGCATCCTCACATACATGGATGGAAACTGGACGAACCGGTCGACGATGATGGGAGGATACGCATTCTGGAGAATGGCTCTTTGTACATTAGCAAACTACTCAGACAAGACGTTGGGATTTACAGATGCTTCGCCATTAATCCTATAGCGAATACAACAGCCTATATTATGTTGGCAATGGATCCTATAACACTTCATAACATCCAAATCTTCAGTATAGTAGTGGGTGGAGTCAGCGCAACGGCCTTCCTCCTGTTGACCCTATTTTTGCAGTTGATTCGATACTTTTTCCTGAGGTGATTATTTGTGCTGATTTCTTTTTTATTTACGTCATAAACCGGTTTCCTGATCATAATATATGAAACCAACAAAATCTAATATTTACATCATTGTTTGCTATCGACCAAAATATTCAATTATTGTTCGCTGAAATGATACCACCTGTGTAAAGTAGTTCGGTAGAAGGTCACGAGCGATCGATAAACATTACTTAAAGAATTACTTCTACGGTTAATTTTTCTTTCGATAAATATTCTTCTAATCTTACCACAATATTTTCCAGGTGCGGTTGTATAAAATGGTGTATTTGCTGCAGGCGCGTGGGTGCGACCCCAAGAGCAAAACAAATTTATCAGATGTTGGATAATATAGAACAGTATAAGAGTCAACAATTGGAGAGATTGCGTGAAAATTATACTCAACAAGTGCATAGAATCAAGGACAACTGTGTTCAGCAAGTGGAATGGATTCGGGATAGTTACGAGGGTCAGATGAGACACATACGCGACATCAGGGACTATGGTACCAGTCATCTCACCGCACTAAGAGACCAGTATTACGATCAGGTAATGATACGATGACGAGCTTTCTTGAAAAACTTAAATATTCATCAATACTTAGATAAACATATCAATTCGAATTGTGATTACTAACTTCTTACGAAGTAAATAACAAGATAGATCGCAATGACTTGCATTAGATATCCATTAAGTTTCCTCTTACTTTTGCGATAAGAAAAATATGTGTTTCAAAGAATTTCTTTTTTTTTTTTTGGTAACAGGTGAAGAGAGTACGAGATTACTCAACAAGTCAGCTTAATTGGGTGCGAGAAAATTACGTCTTCCAACGGAATAAGATACGCAAGTTCAGTGCTCATCAGGTATTACGGCTAAGGGAAAGCTACAAATATCAACAGCAAACGTTAAACAAGGTATTGGAGAATCTACCGAATCTTTATTTCGACAATTGTCGAAGTGGTTCCTGTGGAAAGAGCGATTCCGTTGTTTTTGAGAACAGTAAAGAGGATGGTTATGGAGGACCAGATACGTACTTCAAAGCAAAGATCAACGATATGACGGCGGGTACTAGTTTAGAAGATATGAACAGCGAATATTATACACCCACGGAATTATCCTCTGTCAGTCCACATGGTATGAATACATTGGAAGGTATTCATATAAATTATATCGAAAACAGCGGACCAAGGGCACCGCTGCAAATCATACTTCCCCCGCCTTCCCCGGTCATATTGCATTGCATCGAAGAATACGGAAGTTCTACGTCCGTTTGCAATGAGTTCGATCAGAGTAAACCGGTTTACAAAGGTTCCAGCGCGGAGATATTGGCCGGAGAATCGCGAAACGTACCGGAGATCCTCGGACTACTTGCTCCATGCACCAGTTTACCAGAACTTCCACGCGAGACTAAACTCTAGCCTATCAGAATCGAGCGGTGCACAAGCAGCAAAACCACTACAAGAAGCAACGCGACTCTTTCATTCTTCAACGATGGAATTGACGCGAGGGTGTATTTTGCTTGGTGAACATTAGATATATTAAATAATAATAATAATAATAATAATAATAATAATAATAATAATAATAATAATAATAATAATAATAATAATAATAGTGAGAAAAAAAAGATTAAATGGAAGCTGTGCTTTCGTAATGGCCATTGTTCAAAGTTGTTCCGCGGGGCTAAATCGCGTTAACTTCTCATCAAGAATTCGAATGGCGGATGTTGCTGTCCATCTTTGAGAGAGAAAAAGAGAGACATCCGACAACATTCGAGGTGAACGAACTTCAGTGCCAAGGAACCGAACAATTTTTCTGTTCTTTTTTTCTCTTTTTTTTTTTTCCTTTTTCTTCCGTGCGTTCGACGAACGTCAAATTCGTGTAATATGTGCGCGATACTTTATGGGGACGTTTAAGGGAAAAACGAAAGAAAAGAAGAGAAAAAAAAATGCGGACAGCTTCCAAAGAACAAAATAACGTATCTTGGAAATTGCCCGCTCACGATGTACTTTTTCTTTTGATCGTTATATATCGTTGTCGGAAAAAAAAAGGAGAGAAAAAAAAAACAAAAACAAAAAAAAAAACAAAAAAAAAACAAAAACAAAAAAAGAAAAATAAAAAAAAAAGCAAAGTACATTCGAGAGAGAAAGAAAATTTTATTTTAATGAGAATTTGATCAAATTTCTGAATGAAAGTGCGCGTAAAATATGATAGATCAAGAGGGAGGGAACCCGGTCGAGTCGATCCATTAGAGTTCCTCAAAAACGAAAGAAAGAAAGAAAGAAAGAAAGAAAGAAAGAAAAAAGAAAAAAAGAAAAAGAAGTACGAGAAAATTTAAAAGATCGTCCTCTTGATTCTATCCATCCACTTTTAAACGCGCGCCATTTTATCGAGTATTTACGTATGTTAACACAACGCGTTCTGCGAAAGACTGAATCGCGACCAACCAACATACCGTATGGTCATAGTCGTCGATTGGCGAGTTCGATTCGCCGTTTGATAGTTCCGCTGTAATTGCTTTTTCCTCTTAATCTCCAAAATTTTTTTTTTGTAGATCTAAATCAACGGGAAAACAAGCGTTCAGAAATCTTCATTCTTCTTCTTCTTTTTGTTTCTCTCTTTCTTTCCTCTCTTTTGAACACACCACACACACACACACACACACACACGGACAGATTCTCTCTCTCTCTCTCTCTCTCTCTCTCTCTCTCTCTCTCTCTCTCTCTCTCTCTCTCTCTCTCTCTCTCTCTCTCTCTCTCTTTCCTCGCATTTTTCAATACTCTGAACGCCTGTTTGATCATTGTATTTTTGATTCTTTTAAATTGCTATCACAAAGTGTCTCCAAGGGATGGAACAAAAAAAAAAAAGAAAAACAAAAAAAAAAACAAAAAAACAAAAAAAACAAAAAAACAAAAAAGAACACACACACACAGACACACACAAAGTTATTAAAGTTTACCCAGAAAAAGGAAAATCATAAAATGTGTTAAATCATGCATGTACTTAATTCATGATCACGTCGCATCACCACATTTAATTAGCACGTCGACCATCGTTGTGTACATAATTGGATGGATTGAATGGATAAATCGTAATTAAAAAGAATAAAAAAAATATTCGGCCTTGAAGTATCGAATTTGTGAACATGTCAATTAGGAATAGTTCATCTCTTCCTTTTTACTTTTTTTTTGTTTTGTTTATTTTCTTTTATTTCATTCGCGTACGTTTTTTTTTTCCAACAACAAATTTCTTCCAGCCTCTTCGGATTTTACAATGAAAACGTTCTAGTGAAATTTCCATTTGATTCTTTCCTTTCTTTTCTTTTTTTTTTTTGTCATAATTTTCATTCACCGATCACCTATCCCTTTTCCTATAACGCGATCGTATATTAGACATGATAGATAGATACGATTAACGTTAGCTTTTCTAGTCTTCCTGTATTTAATTTAAACGAGTGATTTGAAAGAAAAAGAACACGATGAGAATCGTTAACGAACGAGATTTTATTCCTAGGATGAGAAATAAGAAAAATGATGGGAGAAGGAAAAGAAAAAATATATATATAAAATAATAATAATAATAATAATAAAAAGATTATAAAATAATAATAATAATAATAATAAAAAGATTATAAAATAATAATAATAATAATAATAATAATAAAAGAGATATATTAAAAGACTCTGTGATTTAAAGACAAAACAAAGCCGTTCTACGAGCAACGAACGGATTCTAAGCAGCTGTGATTAGTCGATAGAGTCGTGCTTTTTGCACGGATAAATTATATACGTATATACCGATGATATCGCTTGTATGAGGTTATCGAACGAATATCTTCTCTCTTTGCTTCGTCTTTTGTGAAGGATCGGCTTGAGATCGAAGAAGGAGAAAGAGGAGAAAAAGAGGAGGAGGAGAATCGAGATTATTGTTTCGTTTCGTTTCGTTTTTATCAGAGAAAATAACTTGACAAGATTGTAGAACGAGGTGAAGTAATGTTGAATTCATGAATAGAGCACTGCTCTATCGAAAGTGCATAATAATATACATGCTATATATACATAGTAGAACAGGGCGAGGACGACGAAGAGGTTTTTCGGTGACTCATTCAGTAACATTACGCGTATTTCTTTTAGAGAGAAAGAGAGAGGGGGGAGACCGATTTTTCTAATGCACGAGATCAGGCACAATCTCATGCCAGGCTTATCTATCTTTATCTTTATTTCTATTTCTATCTTTATCTTTATTTCTATCTATCTATCTTTTTCTCTCTCCCTCTCTCTCTCCCCCTTCGTTTCAATAACCTACAGAAAAAGAATGCAATAACTTTAACTCCTTCAAGGTCGAATCATTTTGAAACGTTCCGTGCACTTTTCCGCTTTACAGTCATTAAAATCATACGCCGAATCATTGCCTATATATATATATATATATATATATATACACACTTTTTTATCTTGTTTATTTTTCGTTCCTTTTTTCTTTTTGTTTTTTTTTACGACTTTCTATTGTTATTATCTTCCTTTGTGAACCAGTTAGAAATATCACAAATGTCTTTCCTGAAGGATTTAACGATCCAATAAAGTGTAATTTTTAAGTAGAGGATATTAAAAAAAAAAAAA
Source organism: Vespa crabro (assembly GCF_910589235.1). NCBI lineage: Eukaryota > Metazoa > Arthropoda > Insecta > Hymenoptera > Vespidae > Vespa > Vespa crabro. The sequence continues at coordinate 9,434,100 of NC_060958.1, read as the reverse complement.
AAAAAAAAAAAAAAAAAAAAAAAAAAAAAAAAAAAAAAAAAAAAAAAAAAAAAAAAAAAAAAAAAAAAAAAAGAAGGAAAAGAAAAAAAGAATTTTTTTTTTACTAATCCTAACGACTCCTTGATATAACGAGAGAAAGATTCAAAACGATAAAGGGATGAAGAAATTATAGTTCTTGATGACCTTTCGAAATTTGTTTACCCTAAAGAAAAATTTTGCTTGCTTTCTTTCTTCCTTCCTTCCTCTCTCTCTCTCTTTCTCTTTTTTTTTTTCTCTTCGAATGTCGTAGATGTTTGGTTCTTTGGCAAAGAAAATTTCTCGTCAGAGGAAAGGACCGATTTGCTATGATTACGCGAATAGACGTCACGGACACAACGACAACGTAACGACAATGACAACGACGACGAAGAGCGATCCTAGCCGCGTATTATTTTTAGATTGCCTCAACGGCTGGCAAGAAGAAGAGATAGATAAAACTTTTATCGTCTTTGATATAAAGAGAGAAAGACAGAAAGAGAGAGAGAGAGAGAGAGAGAGAGAGAGAGAGAGAGAGAGAGAGAGAGAAAGAGAGAGAGATCAATGAGAGCAGAAAGTCGAGAGATAAACAATAGTGTACATAACTACACATAGAAAGATTTACCATAGTAGAATAACTCGATGATGACAAGAAGCTTATGATAAAGAGAGAGGGTAGAAAGAGAGAAAGCGTAAATCTAGGGAAAGCCTTGCATTTTAAACGTACACACACAGATACATACAGCACATACATACATATACACAAACATACACGACTCGTTCTATGGTTTACACTCTTTAGACATTTATATATATATATATATATATATATATATATATATAAAAATATAGTTATGGCACTACACGTAGTCAATATTCGCCGATTTGATCGTTCGATACTATCATAAAAAGTGTGTGTGTGTGTGTGTGTGTGTGTGTGTGTGTGTGTATACAAACACTATATCATTCTTTCTTTTTCTCTCATAATAAACGCATAAGAAACGTTCTATCATGCTCGACTTTAATTTTGAAGCACAACCAGATGAAATGTAATATGATAAACGCATTTGACAAAGAAAAAGAAAATGAAAAATAAAAATAAAAAAAAAAAAAAAAATAATAATAATAATAATAAATAAAAAAAAGAGAAAGATAAGAAAACGAAATACATTCTTCGATCGTCAATAAACGAAATTTAATCTTTTCGTTCTCTTCTCGACTTTTTTTTTCCCATACGATTTGATCGGAAAGAATAATTCGATTCGGATCACATATATACTCGCATAAAAACGACGAAATGGAGAAGTGGAAGAAAGAAAAAGAAGTAAACGCATCAATGCGTTCTTCAACATTTTGTTCGATTGTGTGAATGTGCATATTTTTGCTGATAGAGGAAAAAAAAAATAAATAAATAAAAGAAAGCAAAACTAAAAAAGAAAAAACAAGCAAAAAGATCGTAAGAACGAGGAGAAAGATAACATTTAAACGAAGCAATTAAAAAATAGTTGTATAATAGAATTTAAAGAGAAATCGCCCTTATCTATCAAGGCCACAACTTGTACTTATGCTTCCTAACATGTATATTTTTTATACGATTGCCATTTTATTCACAGAGCCTTAACGAAAGATATACATGCACCCGACTAAACATTAATAATTATTGGTAGTTTAAAAGTGAATTAGCTACAAATGCGTACGATATGGGAATATTTATATGATAAGTATACGCGGCGTATCTACTCTCGCGCGATTACTTATATATGTACATACACATATATACGATTCATGACTTACAATAAAAACAGATATAAAACTATTATATTAAAAGAACTAGGCGTACAAATTATGTGCGTACATTTGGAATGTTTTTTTTTTTTTGCTTGATACTCAAAAAGAAAGAACTTTAAGAAATATTACTAAAGTAACATACAAAAATATATTCAAAATATGGCGAATATTTTCCTAATACTGTGATCTTTTTTAAGTCATAACAAATGAACCCGCTAGCAATATGTAATCGATTGAGTTCCTAACTGACGACGTTAATTTTTATTTACCATGTTTATTAAATATGGAACGACATCGTTCGACATTCGAATTGTTAAGTTCAAATACTCGCGAGTTAATTATCTAATTAGCTCTTATTCTCTTTAAGTATATGTATATATAGATATATACATAAACTTATATATATATACATAATAGAAGAAAGTTCTTTGAATGTATGTATAAAAAAAATATAAATAATAATAAAGTTCATCGTACTGGAGAACTTAAAAAATATTATTAAAAAAAATAAAGCGTATCCTTTTCTTTTTTTTCTAAAGAACATTTAGGATTTTCAGTGAAATTCTATTATTAGAAAAATATTATTTCCGAATTCCAAAGAATAACTTTCGATAAAATTTGTCTCTAAAACGATATATCGAGTATACAACCTAAACATCATTTATAGTTTACACGACGAATGATAAAACGATGAGAGCATGGCTATTGAAAACTCTCGGAGTTTTATTTATTCTATTACTTCAAATAAAAGTACGAGTAAATTTATAGAATACGAGATGAAACAAAAAATTGGGATAACTGTGGCAATGAAATTTCTTTATCTTTTTTTAATGAAAGAAAGATCCATTAATTACGTATTAGCAAATAAACATATATATATATATATATATATATATATATATATATATATATATATATATTATTGATATAAAAACATTTTCTAAGATAACATATTTTTCTTTTATATGATAAATTATAACTTTTTTCCGAAAACAAAAAAAAAAAAAATCTCAGACATTTTTTCGACAATTATTAATATGATTTAAATAATAAATAAATAAATAAATGAATAAATAAATAAATAAATATATATAGACTATATTAATCGTAAAAATAAAATTACTTTACACGTATAACGAAACTATTGTTTTTAAACATCCCTCTTCCCTCTCTTTCTATCAAAGTTCAGTATCCTTCTTTAAAAAAAAAAAAAGTCCCAACCATCTCAAAAAAAGGGGGAAAAAAAAAAATCGTAGCTCGATACGCGGCAATGAGGTTTGTACGATTAAGATAAAGTAATGACAAGCAAGCACTGCATTAGAAAATGTGCACGCTAATTCAATCTTGTTTCTAAAAATATAATTTACATAATCGTTTCAAGTTCGATGTACTGACCCAGTACATCTTCGGAATAAAATTCTTATTAATTGGACCAATAAATCTGCATGGCTTATCAATATGTTCGAACGTTCAACGTTGAATACGTGTTACCCGCCCACGCGATAGAGCGCGAAGATGAAGAAATTGATAGAAAATATTACCATTTTACTGTATAATTATAACGATAATGATTGCATATTCATGGTAAAATGTTTAATGTTATCATCACCATAAGTTCATTGATATAGTTGATTTTAGTTATATGCATTAATTAAACCTTTGAAAAATATACATATATACATACATATATATATATATATATATATATATATATATATATATATATATATATATATATATACACATATGTATATATATATAGTTAAAGCATATATATATACACACATATATAGTTAAAGCATATATATATATAAAATCATTAATAGTCGTTAAAAAATTTCTTTTTTAAATTTATGTTTATCTATGTTATCGAGAAAAGAAAAAAAAGAAAAAGAAAAAAAAAAAAGAAAAAAAAAAAGAAAAAAAGAAAAAATGGCGCACGAGGTACATACCTTTTCTTGCGTTCGATTCCACACTATCACGCTGTGCCCACTGTTGATCAAATTTTTTACGATGCCACTGCCCATAATTCCCAAACCGAGGAAACCAAATTTCAAATTCGAAGGAAGGATATTCTTCTCTTTGAGTGTTTGAGATAATGTTTCAACATCTAGAGGTGGTGTTACCTGTTGCACAAAGTGTAACAGACGATTAAATTTCAAATAGGACGAGAAATCATTCGTTAAAGAATATCTTAAAGGAAGTAAAAGTAATAAGAAATTTAAAAAAAAAAAGTTACTTTTAATCTTAATCTTTCTTTTTTGTTATCATTATTACGATTTTATTATTAAATTATACTTGAAATATTAAATAACTATACTTCAAGTACGTAAGATTTGTTTAATAAAAATAATTTAAATAAATATTTAATGGATTTGCACATATGTTTATATTGCACATTATAAAGGAAGAAAATTACTTATAATTTCAATTATTTATATGAAATGCGTAGAGTATAAGAATAAACATCGTATAGATTGTTAACACATTAACAAAATGTTAGCGTAAATACGTGCATTATTTACTTCATAGTAGCTTGAAAATTGCATCATGCCTCAGGTGAAGAACTATGTATTAGTAGTGTGTACTCACTATTGATGCAATCAATATAGCATGTATATTATATATATATATATGCATCTATGAAAATTATATTTCTTTCTCATTTGTATTAATTTGATAGTATTTTTGCCAATAAATAAAACATGTATCTATAATTAAACATATAGTATGTTCAATTTTTTTATACTATATTTTCATAGATTTTTTGCAAGACTGAGTACTTAACTATCTTTGATAAGTTGAACAACTGATACATCGTGAAACCTCACAAAAGCTTAAAAAAAAAAAGAAAAAAAAAAAAAAGAAAAAAAAAAAAGAAAGAAAGAAAGAAAGAAAGAAAAGGAAAGATAAACAGACTATTCATTCCTTTTAATTGATATAATTTTGATGATTTTATCTTAAAACTTTCATATGATATTTTTATAAATATATAATTGTGAAAATATACATGTAAACATTATTCCACATAAAAATTAATTAATTATAATTTATAAAAACTGCCTATTTAAAGATTTTCATATAGATAATGTTTACTAATAAAATATTAATTTATTTTTAATATGAGATTATATAAAACCTTGTATGAACAGCAAAATAAATCTATTATTTTATGCTGCAACTATAAAAATCAATATTACTACATTAATGTAGCAATTATGTATTATCTTTAAAAACAGAATTAATCAAAAATCATTCAATAAAATTAATACAAAACATAAGAAATAGGCATAATTATGAAATTTGTATAAATTATTACTCACAATATTTTTTATTATATTTAGTTAAATAAAAGTATTAATTGACAGTCGCATATTATTTATAAATCAATTATTATTGCAAATATAGAATTATGAATAATTATTCATTAATTATATTATACTTCCCAATAGGAATTAAAGGAAAGAGAATTTTTAAGTTTCTCATAAATTTCTTAGGAAAGTATAAAGGTATCGAATAATTAACACTGTTAATATCTATTAAATATAATCTCTTGAAAATTATTATATCTGCGACTGATTGAAAACGAAACTTATTTTGATTAAAAATAATATAATAACTTACAGGTCTGGTGATATTGGCTGGCCTGTTTAGAAGAGTTGAACCTGACTTCCTAGTAGGAGTAGAATGATTTAGTGCAGGACTAATACTGCCGACTCTGTTACTATTGCTTGTACTGGATTCTCTGCGTTGTTTTTTGGCTGGACGACGTGTGTCACTGGCACCACTATCCAGTCTCTTAGCTTTTGGTGTTTCCTATTTTAATAGTGCATTTGAAATTTTAATTGCAAAATCTTAATTTAACAAATCAAAAATTCCTCTATTATTCAAAGGTGCAACATAATTAAAATCAAAATGAATAATCAAATATATAATATAAAAAATACAGAGTTAATACAAGATCTCACCTTGCGTGGTTTCGGTATTTTTGTAACTATTTTCTTTTCTGTAGATAACGTGTCTTCTTTCAGTCTGTCAAATAACGAATCTGGATCTAAGCCATCTTCAAAAACCTAAAGCATATAAATATTTTTACACAAGATGTCTTATTTATTCATATAGATAAATATTTATTAAAAGAAGTCAAATTTTCTAATATGGAATAACAAAAGCTTTTTAGTATTTGAATTTTAAAGACAGTATATAACGAACAAAATATATTTCTATTATATCAAATTATGAATATATGAAAATTATTATTGGAAGAACTTAAGAAACCTTAAATAATAAATTTACCTCTCCTTTGGCAATAAATTCTTCTATAGCTTCCACTGCATCTTTAAAAGCGATAGACTTACTTGACTTTACCAAAGTATCTTTATATTGTTGGTATGGTTTGATATTGGATTCTTCTATCCATGCACTAGAAGAAATGTATCTTTGAATGTAAAGACTGACATAACTAACGAAAATACTATTAAGAAATAAAGAATGAAAAAAAAAAAAAAAAAAAAGAAAGAAAAAAAAAAGAAATAAATAAATAAATAAATAAAAAGACAAAACAACGAACTTAAACATGAACTTACTAATTATTAGTTCCAAAGAAGAAAATACATTGTACTGGTCCTCTCTTAGTATTTCCTGGTTTCTTCAAATCCTTCGAAGGAATGGATACCTTCGGATATCACGTTTAAATTAGTATAAGACAAAGTATGTCCCAATGATTGCATCATAGCACTACCATAAAAGTTATCATGTATTTTGCTTCATTTATCATATTATACAGATAAATATTTTATAAATTTGCAGATATATAGTTCATTAAAAGGACATAGATCTTTTTTATACAAGCATTTTTGTACACATTGTAATTAAAAGAAATAGCCTATCCATAATATGAAAGCAAATCTAACATTTTATTACTATATAAATAATAATTATACAAAAATATTGTTGTAATTATTATTCCAAAATCTTATTACAAATGTCGAAAATTAGACGAATAATAAATAAATTTGACATACACGTATAAATGAATTACGGAACCTCATAGTTCCCGCGCAAATACATATAGGTGGCTAGACGCATGAGAATTATTGCGAATTTAAAAAAAAAAAAAAAAAAACATGTAGCAAATGTTTCGAAGTTAATAGAAAAATATTACTCAATCACGTGTTAAAGTAGAATACGATGGATACGTCGTATTCCTATTGCAAACATCATAGAGATCCATGATAAAGACAAACAGTCCGCGAAAGAGGAAAAGGAGGGGGAACATAAGGGGAAGCGAATTTAGGTTATATTTTTGTAACTAGCGCGCCAATTTGAATTCGAAGGTCGGGTGTGGCGGGAGATACGTAAGACGAAGGAACAACATGGTAACGTTCATAGCCATATAAAATGTATCAAAAATATGTCGATTTTCAATGAAAAAAAGCGAAAATATTAGCAGAAAACCCATGAGTCGTACAAAATCCCGCCTAATAACGATGGCGCGTTCGACTTCGTGGCGCGCGCGACTGGATACGATATGTAACATTAAGTCAAAGAACCGTTACCGAAGAACCGATTCCAAAGACTTACCCGGCCAGGCCACGGTGAAAATCCCTTCATCTTCGCCCTGAAATTTACAAAAATTAACGATCAATCATCACTCTTTAAAATAGTTTCACAGATTCTTGATATAGAGATTGAACAATTTATCACTCAATTTATACACACCATACCAAATCACCTAGTTTGTACATTTCAGACATAGTCGAGGTATAACCACTATCTCTTCGCTCACGAACCGCAAGCGACTGACTGATGAGGAGAGCGTCGTTTGTGCACGACGACGTAATCCAAATCATCCCCTCCTCTATGCTCTAGTCAAATGCATAACTGTTTTTTTTCTTCACGACTAAGTCGCTTATTATTTTCATACATCTAAAAAATTTTTTAAATTAATACATTGAAATAATGTATATGTATTGAAAATGTTTAAAAAATATTGAAATTACATGTAAATATTCCTAATTTGTAAACTTCCGGTAACATTCTGAATTCCTGCACGCTACAGTCCCGTCCTAAAGTCTCGTTTACAATGCGTACAAATGCATTTGTATATGAAACATATAAATGATTTTCAATTTATTTTCAATTAAACTAAGCTTATTGCAGCATGTATGATATTTTATAAAAATGGCAGATATTAGCTGGCATACATGAGAATAGTTGTTTTTTTTTTTTTCAATATATAGAAAAAAATATAAGAGATAAACATTTAAGAAAGAATGATAGACGTGAATGCAGAAAAAATATAAGATTCACGGCGCTTGCAATCTTACCAGCTGTCAGCCATCGATTGTGAGAATTTTTTCCTATTTTGCAAGCAGCATTTATCGTAATTAAAAATAATTTTCATCTTCCGCACGAAATTACAGTATTGCTAACAAGTTTCGTGCAAATCTGATTGGGAATGGATAGTAACATTCGTTACAATATGGTACGTGTTATGAATGTTGCGGGACACCGTAAATATTTCATCTTTTGAGGACACATCACTCCGCTCCTCGTGATGCTTTGTGCTTCATTGTCGTTTGACGAACATCTTTACATTTTCGCCTAATGCATTGAAAAAAAAAAAAAAAAAGAAAAAAAAAAGAAAAAAAGAAAAAAAAAGAAAAAAAAATAAAAAAAAAAGAAAAGAAAAGAAAAAAAACCTAAAAATATCTTCACAGAACTTAAATACACGCGTTGACTAAGTAAAAAATGCACACATTGCTCTTCGTTGATTATCACTTGTTTTGCTATAATAAAATAAAAATTTCCATGCCTACACTGTCATAAAGTTCATTCCTATAAACGAGTAAATGATTATGATCATATTTCTATGATTCAAATTAAAAACTAAAGACAGCAAATAGAACATACAGGTGCGTTGGAATAATTTTACAATTGATGTCTTTTATTTGGTGTTCTCTTTTGCTGATACTTTTATGAGAAAGAGAGAAAAAAAAGTGAAAGTAATATTTCATTGCTTCATATATAGGGATTAAGTTTCAATTTTTTTGTGGAATATTATGATAAAATATTTTAGCCATCCCAAACAAATGATGATACAAATGGTGAAACATCTCCACGTAACGAAGTACCTTCGCTGACTGTGACACTGCCTGCCATACAAGGAGGTATGCTTGGTCATTCCAACAACGCATCTATGGCCCAGGCTACTGTTACAACTAGAATGGTAATATATCTATTCATTCAATAATATAATATAATATGAATTTTAAATAACTTAATATTATTATAATAGGCCGAGGTTGAAGAAATACCACCACCAAAACCAGATTTTTCAGCGCCACCTCCTTACGAGGTAGCTACAAAACTACCTAGCTATGAAGAAGTACAACGTGAAAAAACATTACAAGGAGAACCTCATCCTCAAATACACATGGTAAGTTTATTCTTCTTATTTCATAAATCTTATAATAAATGTTTTCATTTCTTTTTAATCATTATGATCTTTGTATGTACTTTTTTACAGCCTGGTAGTATTAGACCTCAACAACAACCACTGACAATTCTTGCTATAGACACAGAGGCTGCAGAAGGAGATCCAGAAAGCGGATTGCTTGGCACTGATTTCATGTTTTTTACTGCATTCTTGGGTAAAATATATTTTCACTCCTTTTCTTTTAGCTTCTTTTTTTATACTTATAAAAATATTGTATTTATTACATTAATTTTTCTTACAGTTGCTTTCTTATTCAACTGGATTGGATTTCTTCTTTTGATGTGCTTCTGTCATACAATTGCTTCTCGTTATGGAGCATTATCTGGTTTTGGCCTTTCATTGACAAAATGGACATTGATTGTTAAACATTCTACTGATCTTGCTTCGCGAGAAAACTCATGGCTATGGTGGTTGATAATGGCATTTGGTTAGTATAATTTATAATCTTTATATTAAATGATTATATGCTAATGAACTTTTACATTATAGGTATTCTAATTTGTGTACGCGCCATCATCCAATATTTGAATATTAAACGTGGATGGAGACTACTCTCTGGTAGTGCGCAGGAACGCTTATTGTTTTTCTATTAAGTTTTTAAATATGCACTTTTACCCATCTTGGCTTTAGAAAAAAAAGCAGCATTTCTATTTGGGGTTGTATTTGTATAATATATAATCGACACCCATTAAAATCAATACTTTATATAGCTCTTATATTAATCAATCGTAATAAACTAGTACAGAAAAATTTTCAAAATAATTTGCCAAGTACACTTCTTAGCAAGAATAATAAATAAGTGTAATAAGGCAAATTAATAAAGCAAGGAAGTCAAAGAAAAATTAGTTTGCGCACACTACCCATTGTTATAAAGTAGAAAAAAATCTGTACATTTTTATTGTTCAAGTAGCACATACAATGCTTAAAAAGACAAATTATTTGTGCATTGTTTTGTGCAATATTGTCCAAGATATCAATAGATAAATATGTGCTATAAATAAAAGTATTTCTCATAAGTATGATATTATGAGTGAAAGAATTGTTTAATGGCCGAAATGTATGAGGATTGCTTAGAAAGAAATATTGAAAAAATAAAAAATATTATTAAGTATAGAGGGAAAAACTTTTGATAGTGATATTGTGTAATACACACTAGCACTAGATAGTTCATAGATATTCAACTATATATGATTCTTATAATACATCTTAATAAACAATTGCTTGTTTATATATATAATATATATTATATATATTAATATATATTATATGTTATATACACACACATATATATACATATATATTATTATAATTTATATATATATATAGACAGAATTCTTGCTGAATTCATATGTATAGGTTAATGGTATCAATATTATACACCAATATATTAAAAATTATTATTATTATACATAACGTTATGCATTATTCGTTATTTTCTCAAAAATTTCATTAATATATATTCATTATAGAAAGAGAGAGACAAAAGGATGGAAAGAAAAAATATATCATATCTTTATTTTAAATTCTTTTTCTAAACAAATTTATCTTTTTGAAAAAAATTAATTTGCATCTATTAGAAACACATTAAAAATTAATATAATTGAAATATATTTTATTTTAAATATATTTCTTCACAATTACATAATTAGATATTTTTATTTTTTTCTAAATAATATATAGAAAATTGTTATTGTACAATTTAGACAACGACAATTCGGAAGGTCCCATGGTGTAATGGTTAGCACTCTGGACTCTGAATCCAGCGATCCGAGTTCAAATCTCGGTGGGACCTTTGCCACCTGTGTCCTTTTTTTTTTCTTTTCGTAATTTGTTATTCAAATTGTAATACGTAATAACGTAACACACGATGTAAAAGATTATTAGATATTTAATCTATAATACAAAGTTAAAAATTAATAAATCAAAATTCACGCATGCATTGAAATATAATTTACATTATAATTCATATTAACTACATATTAGAATTTTTCTTTCAATTATGTTTGCACGATGATGTTGCCATCTGCCCTACTAAAAGAAAAGTAATAATAATTCAATGTGATATTCATCGACGAAGTGGATCGACTTCGTCCATGATTCAGCAGACTCAACGGGAAAAGTTCAATCATCTTTGAATTCCAATTAAATTGTCAATTCGACAGGCAGTGTGAATTGTTTACTATCGATAATTGAGTTTCATAAAATGTTATGTCTATCTTATAACTTATCTGTAATATTAGCTTATAATTGTTGATTCTTACGATGTAATATCGTTATCAATGTTATGGAAATTGTAAAAAATTGCACATGATAAGTTTTATCATAAACTTTGTTAATTAGCTAAATGAAACATGAAACGTCCTTTGGAGGATCAAACGGATGTATTTGAGAAAAATCCATTAGTGTTTCTAGATGTTGCTATTGGAACAGAAAAAGGTACTTTGGAATAGAAATTAAATAATTTTTGGACAAGGAAGTTTGTTTCATTCTATGGCGCGCGATTAACAATTATTTGACTGTCTTATATAAAATCATTCTCGTACGTTTAATGCGTGATAAATTTTTGTACCTTTTAACAATTGTAACATTAGTGTTACTTATATATTGGTGATTTCATATTGATTTAGTGGGAAGAATTGTGATAGAACTATTTAAGGATGTAACACCACGAACGGCAGAAAATTTTCGAGCTTTATGTACGGGAGAAAAGGGAAATGGTATTAATAATAAGAAATTACATTACAAAGGATCGATATTTCATAAGGGTATGTAATATCAATTTTCAAATTACATATTTTTCTATTTATTAAATTTTTCAATTTGATTTCAGTGATACCTCAGTTTATGATTCAAGGAGGAGATATTATTAATTTTGATGGAACTAGCGGTGAAAGTATATATGGTCCTCATTTTGAGGATGAATCTTTTCAAATTTCACATTCGCATAGTGGATTATTGAGTATGGTAAATGAAGGTCATCCTAATACCAATAGTTCTCAGTTCATTATCACTACTGTTCCTTGCATACATTTGGATAATACCAATGTAGTTTTTGGCAAAGTTATAAAAGGTATGGGAATAGTAATAGAAATTAACAATGTACCAGTTGTTAAGGATCTTCCCATTGAGGTAATGCTCTTACGATATAACTATTTATATATTATTTTATATTTTTTCATTATTATGTAAAAATTATTATTATTATTATTATTATTAGAAAATTTGTATAATTAATTGTGGAGAATTGAAAAGAGGAGAGAATTGGAATTTGGAGGAAAATGATGGTTCAGAAGATATATATACCCCTTGGCCAGAAGACTGGGATTATGCATTATGTACTGATAAACTAACTGTAAGTATTTATTTTATATAAATATAATTGATATCACTTTTTCATCATTTATTTAATTTTATATAAAGTTATCAAGCTCTGGTAATTACCAAAATTTGTAGTACAAGTATGTCTCAGAGGTTATTAAAAAAATAAAAGATTCTGGAAACACTTATTTTTCAATGAAGAATTATATAGATGCAGGCAGAAAGTATAAAAAAGCATTACGTTATTATGAATGGATGATAAAGTTGAGTGATATGCCTGACACTTTAGGTGATTCTGCAACAGGTCTTAAAGTAACAACTATGTTAAATCTAGCTGCTGTACAATTAAAAAAAAAAGATTATCGCAGCACACTTAAATTATGTAATGAGGTAAGTTCCCTGATATAAAAATTATCTATATTCTATATTTAATCTTAATATAATATTTAGGTTTTGGAAATAGATACATCAAATGGTAAGGCATTTTTTCGAAGAGGACAAGCATACATGGGTCTAAATGAATATGAGGCTGGTTTGGCAGACTTAAAACATTCACTTGCAGAATGTCCCAACAATAAAGACATTTTAAAAGAAATTGAGAAAGTAAAAAAAGTAATGAATTCCTATTTAGCAGTAGAAAAAGCCACCTGTCAAAGAATGTTCAAAAACTAATATAGTAATTTTAATAATATATTATGTCAAGATAATAGGATTTATAATAGTGATGAATACAAACATGACAATTATGGTATGTGTCTGAAGTACAAATTAGTATAAAAAGATAAATTCGCATTGCATAATTTTTTTCGACTATAAGAAACATGAATGTTATCATATAAAGAAGTTTGCATACTTGTTGAAATACTTGTAATCATAAATATAATAATAAATAGTCTGTAAGAAATAAGTGCTGTGTACATACACAACTTCTACAATTCAGTAAATTGTAGGTGCTTTGTATAATTACAAAATAAATAAAATATTTGGGGTGTAAAATAAATACAAATTTTTATGTTTATAAATTCATATACTTTCTTGATCTTTGATTATTCATTTGTATTTGTTTGAGTTAATGCTGTATATTAAAACTTTAGATTATATTTGTATAGTGAACTAATACCATGCAATTCAAAACATAGAAAAGCAAGTGAATAATTTTAACAAAGCGCACACTGCTTTATATTAATACTACTTATAATATTTATGACAATTTATGTGAAGATCTTCTATATTTTTAATATATCATAGTAAAAATATAAATAAAATATAAAGTGAATAAAATAAAGATTATTTCACTCAGGAAAATTTTCTTAACATTTTATCGCTTTATATATATTCAGATCCATTTACATTCTTTTTTTCATTTATTAATAACATATTGTGAATTAATGTTTTATATCATATTGAATTAATATAATACAGTAAATTATAAATGGTCACATTAAAGAAATTCCTCAAAACATATAAAAATGAGATTCGTGAAGTATTAAAACTAATTTTTATATACACTCTTTCTGAGTATATATTTTTTTAAAGCAGTGCTTGCTTGTTATATTTATGTGCTTACAATCATCATGTTAAAAGTGTACAGATATGCAAAAATGTATTAATGCTAGATTATTAAAATCAAAATATAATTCTATTGCTTGATATAATATCGATTGTTAATTTTCAATATAACATGCATACCTACATAACAATTCTATAATTAATTAATAAGTAATATGCTTAAATATGTGAACTATATATTCTATTGACTAGAGAAAAAAGTCTTATGTCTCTATCTAACTGACAATCCGTTCATTTCATTCATGATAATAATACTAACTTGTCATCATTGGAATCAATAATATTAAATAAATATAAATAATTAATAAGTAGTAATTATAAATTTGTTAAATCTAACTTTTTAACTTGAAAAATGTTTATGTGAATAAAATTCTATTTTCATATACACAATAGCTACTTATTTCTGAAAATTGACAAAAGGCATTAGCCATCAATATGTCAAATGTGCAGAATTGCTCTTCCTGTACACACAATCAGATTTTTTATAACATTTTTTTTTTTTAAAGAAAAGAGGTCCTTAATACTGAGTGCTAGGAATGCTTATTTTGTACATTAATAAAATGTCCTGTACTTAAATACATGGACGGAAAACTTCCATAATTGCTTTATAAGTGCAATTAAACTTGCAGATCAATGATAATTGCTTATAAGTATATATTTTTAGTTTTCCTTTAACCATGTCATAATATCATTGAAAAGGACGTGTGGCAGCTTTTTAATTCCTGATCGATATTCCTTCATTTTTTAAAAATGGTAAAAAAAGCGCTGCTACTGAACATACATCGATTTACTACTACACATATCTTATGTCATTATGGCTATGATTAGGAGCTTTTCATTTCAATTATTTACAATATTCAATTTTGTTTTCATATTTATCAATCATTCTGCACACAGAGCAATATTTTCAAAAAATTAATTTCACTTTTTGTAGCTTATTATCGAGACATACAATTGTAGAATATTCTATAGGATTCACCACATTTAATCAGCATTTAATGCTTCTTTTTGAAATTCGTTGGTATTATTTTGTTTTTCCACATCTACAGAATTTTCAGTTTCAATAAGATTATGTAATTCCTTGCACAGTGTTTCTTCACAGACCTCACCACTGATCTCAGTATTATCAATTATTCCTTCATATTCATTTGTTATTTTACTATCTACCACATCTTTAAATTCTGGCTCTACGATTTCTTCACAGCTCTTGAACATATCTGGATGTTCATTGGAATTAAGAAGTTCTTGATTTTCATTAGAATTTAAAATATCTGTGTTTACTTCATCATCAGTTGTATCGGTCGATTGTGATACTTTTTTAAGAACACTATCTACTAAATTAGATGCAAAGCTTTTATTTTCATTCCCCTCGTGTATTGTTTGATGTATTGGCAAAGATTGAGGTCTGTTAGGTCTAGCATAAGGAAATGTATTTTCTTCACCAGCAGGTGTATGAACAGCTGAAATTTCTGTTTGAGTTGCAACTCCATTATCAACAAGCATTGATTTTGGTTGCATACTTGACATACACCGTCTTATTTCCGACATTGAATCTTGTAATTGTTGTACCTATACACACATATCCAAATTATTTTTTATTATATGTCATATGAACTGATATTAATATTGGCATAATATTAACTCACCTGAGTATGTAATAAATTGCACGTTTGTGCTAGATTTATTACAACATCTGCATTTGGTTGTATAGTAGTTTCACTTTCATTACTCGCATTTTCACGACTACCTCCGGGCTGTAAGCTGACAACCTTTTTCCATAATGCATTAATAGCTTGCATTTGTAGCAATTGTAGTTTATGTTCACTTTCCAATGCAGTTCTTGTTGCTTCCATATCAGTAGATAATTTTCTAGAATATCATTAATGATGCATTCAATGATATAATAAATATTTTTATTTAATGTAGAAACAAGTAATAACTTACTGAATATATTTATTTGTTCTCATCATTTCAATAGTTTTTAGTATAGTAGTTGCTTTTTTATTAAGATTTCTAGTATGATAACCCCTCCACATTCTTTGAATACAAATTGCTGCTTTCTCTGTACGATCTTGATCTTTATTACTATCTTCTTGTCGTCTTTGAATTGCTCTACTTCTAATGCTATCCAGTTTTGCTTGGCATACTTCGCTATCTTCGTCACTGCTAAGTGCTACGTTATCTCCATCTCCATCTTTTCCCCTTTTTATTAAGCTAGATTTATTTCTGTCACATGCACTTTTAGGTCTTTGTATATTTCTACCTAGATAGGGTGAACTTTTGGTGCTACGTTTTGCAGGTAATGTTTTGCTCTGTACATAATTATTAATTTTCACACTGTGAGGACATTTTCCATTAGTATTTGTAATAATAGGTTTGGCTATGTTTGGTTTTCCAATAGAGCAATTTGTTGCAGAATTACTCTTTACAAGTGCATTTGCTTTCAAAGCACCAAGATTCGTTTTTGCCATAGGATTTACTGTATTTATTATAGGAATTGCTTTTGCATCACCATCTGTGGAAGCTTTTGCAGGAATAGTTACTTGGCATGGTGAATTTAATTTACTTGGTGGAGTTTTAGGTAAAACTTTTGATAATCCAGAGGGCGGCCGAAAATCTGGACTCATTAAAGATTCTGGAACTGGCACTAGTTTTGTAGCAGCTTGTAGAGGACTTGATGTTTCTATAAATAAAAAATTTTTTGCACAATTTTAGCTTGAGCAAATCAAAAATGTTATATTTTATTTTTAGTTTTACCTTCCATATCTTCTAATCCAGAATTATTTGCTGTTTTATTATTCAAAGTATTACAAAGCATATTTGGATCTAAACTTTGTGTCATCAATGGTTCATGATCATTATTAAATAAAGTATGACAGGAAGAAACCATAGCATCTGTATGGCAACTGGAAACCATTCTATCTGGTGATCTCATTCTCATAGAGTTTCTTGATGAATCTAATAAAATGTAACAATGTTAGGAATGGATAGTATAAACTACAAATATAACAATACGTTCGAATAATATACAGCTAGCAATTGCTAGCAAAAGCGTGCAAATGAAACCACCATTAGTAATTTAGGTTAACGTATTAAAATGAAACAATGTAGATGAAATGTTGAACTATATAAAATATTGATCTTTATATTGTTAAATGCACCTAGATAGCTTATAACATTGTTCTTGCTTTCATTCACCAAATTTATTTGCTCTATAAGCCTAAAAAAGCAACTGCTTAATAAGTACTATGCTTGAAAGATACAGATGTGTGTAGGATGAAAAAATTAAAAATGACTTAATATTACATATTTTTTCAAATTTAATGCATAATATTGAATTTTTATATAGACAGTAAATGTGATGTCACTTCGTTGTAAATTTTTTCTTAAAGTTATATTAAATTTGTGATTACTATTTGAATCTATCAATACTTGATTATTTTAAATATATTTGTAAATACAAATTATTTCTAATTTATTACTTATATTCCTACACACATGTACCACATAACCAGAGATATATATATATATATATATATATATATATATATATTAAAATCTGCTCTTTGACTTAGGGTACCTTTGCAAGGTGAATGGCAGACACAGTATTTTGCCTCATAAAATTTTGGTGATTGTAAGCATTTATCTTCATAGTATGTCAACATTGGTGTAACTAGAGAAAACAGATTATGACTAGGATGTACGTACATATTATTGCTATTGCTGCATTTTACTATAATAAATTAAAAATGGTAAAGCAAATTCTAGTAATTTTTACTAACAAAAAACGTGAATTTTGCATATAATATTATATAAATAATAAGATGATGTTAAACTCACTAGGCCTTCTTGGAGAACTTGTCCTGTTATGGTTAAGTCTACGTCTAGCAGCAGGAGAAGGAGTTACTCCGACGCTACTTAAGCTATGTACACTTCCTGTGTCACTTTGCTGATTGAGTTGCTGCTGGTGGTGTTGTGCTTTACTCAAAATTAGCCTAAGTTTTCTGTCAGTTTCATTCTCTAAAGTTTCCCCTGAAAGGGGACAGACAGAAGCTAAATATTGAGCAAGAAGCGCATGCTCACCGACACGAAATTGTCTGCCTCTTCCTTGAGAATATAGCCATTCTGCTTTCAAACTATGTAAATATTAATTCGATTAAGTCATCGATCATTTTATTTAATATTCATATTTTATTTTATTAGCTAATGTGAAATGTATATTCTTCTATGTATACCTACCTTTCTATAGGATCCACTGCATAACCATCAATTGACTTGAGACTCATACACCAATTGATAACAAATGGATGATAATCAAATCCACTATAAACTATGTGTTAAGAAGAATATACTATTGACTTAATACTAAAAGCAGCACTTATGTTTCATTTGCATCTAGCAATCTCAGATAATATATTATAATAAGTTTAATGAAAATTCTAACAATTATAAGTAATATCAAAAAATAGGGTATTTAATTGCATACAAATATATTTAATTCATACTAAGTGTTGGTTAGTACATAAGCAAGAATTATGCTACTATCGAAAGGATACATACTATTACCTGTTATACTAACACATGGATTGTTAGCAATTGAAAAGTTGATCAAATTCTTTAAATTAGCTAAATGAGACATTTCATTCAAATCAGTAATGCTGTTATTTGCTAATGTAAATGTTTCTAATGAGGTGGGTAAGTAGCGTTCACACTGTCGTAATGTGATTATGCGATTATTATGCAAGAAAAGTTCCTAAAACATAACAGATATAATAAGAACAGAAAAATAAAAATACATGCAAATGGCCATGATTAAAAAAGGATTAAAACATCAAATATTTAAATTTTATACCTTAAGATTACGTAAATACGAAATATCAGAAATGTGGCTGATACTATTTTCAGATAAGTCTAAATGTTCCAACTTCGTATTTGAATGTAAATGTTCAATGGACTGAAACCATTGCGTTAACATTATTATATATCATTTATAAAATATATATTTATTCAACATGAAGTTACTTACCTTTATATTATTACCTGCTAAACACAGTGTTTGTAAATTTATCATATCTTTTATTCCCTCTATTGTTAATATACCATTATTAGCTAAATTAAGGGTTACAAGATTATGTAATTTTGATACACCATACATTCGCAGTAATTGATTCCTTACTATTGAAAGCTGAAATTTATTAATTTATTTTGTTATGTTGCATATTAGATATTAAATATGATTAAGATAAATTCAAATTTACCATACCAAATAAAAAAGCTTATAGCAAGAACGTTATTAACATAATTAAATTTAGTATTATTATAATGTTACTGTATAATGTATTTAATGTTATTATGACAGTTTGTTAATACAATAAGAAATATACCTTATTAATTCTGTGATATGAATCAAGATTATCAAGACGTTGAAGCTCATTGTCATCTAAGATTAATGTACTGATTTCAGCATCAGATGGGCATCGAGCAAGTTTCTTAAGACCTTGACCGCTTAAATCGAGCGTATCGCATACCAAAGACTCTAAAGGTAAAATATTATTTTTATTAAACGTTATTAAAAACATAAAAGAAAAATGTAAAATGTCAAAAACACTTGGCACAAGAGCGTGTAAAAATTAGATTTTTAGCATGCCATAAATCAATCGAAAGCTTTTACATTTGAAAAAAGTAAATTTTAAGAACACTAGTGAAAACATTTCTAACTCTAAATGGTGTTTACAAAATAACATAGACATAAATTTTTACTAAACACTAACCCGTTGAAGCCATGATGAGTACAATAATTCATAGACGCTATAAAGATGTCCTCGCGATCACTGTCCACTCAGGAAATAACATAATTATAATTTTTAAAAACTTATAATTCTTATTTCATTCAATTGAATTATTAAATTCATATAATTTTATAAATAATCACTATAAAGGATACGTTCTTAACAAGAAAATTAGACGTGAAAGATAATAAATTCATAGTTTCTATTGCATGTATGGGATTATATGGGAATGTATTATATTATATTATAAATTAAAAGTTATATTTAAGTATATCATTATGATATAGTTAAGATATATGGTCGTTAATATATACTTTTTACGTTCTTTATAAGGATTAGTTTGTGTTATTGATTTTAAAATTATGCGATCGAAAAATCCAGGTGGCGTTGCGAAACTGCAGAAAGTTTTCGAAATTATTTAATGAAATTAAGTAATCTAAAAATAATCTAATGAAAGAAAATTAACAAGAATAATATTAATAAAATTATATAGTGCAGATGATTTATATGTAATTAATGTTAGCTTTAAAATAAAAATATAAAATTTTAGTTATATCCGACAAATTCATTTAAATATTAAAATAAAGAATACACTTAAAATGTACATGGTTTAGACAAGGGGATAAATTTCCTCAAAGCAAAAAAAAAAATAAATTTTCGGTATTTCAAAAAATAAAGCATAGTTGAAAATAAGACTTAAATCTTGCCTGTGAATACACTTCCTAATTACTAATTGACAGGCAAATAGATCTCTGTTTTTCCATCAGTCGATAACGACGATTTCTTGATTAAAATAAATGGTAAAGTAGATTCCTATTTTATGTACTTGGTTAGAGCAGTATTTTCATTATAGTTCTTATATTTTGCATATTTATCAATGAACGCATGCATTTTTATAGTGGAAGATATTGAACAGTATCAGTATCAGCAACATGATAAATAAATTGGTAATAGTGTATTTCTGTTTTATCGATTATTGCGGTGAGTAATAGTATATTTTTGTTTAACCATCAGCGGTGCCGATAATAGTAATTTCTCCTTTTACTGGATATTCGATCGATAATGGTAATAGTGGAGTTCTGTTTTACCGACCATTGTTTTATCGATCGATCGCTATTGTTTACATCTTATTTTTTAATCATTCGATTCGATCTTATATAGAACATTTTTATTTTAATAGTAACAAATTTTTGGGAAAATATAATATTGTGTTGTTAAACAGCAGTAAGATATGTATACTATACATTATTTTGATTGACGTAAATTAATCGAAATTATTAATTATTTTAATGTATTAGTATATATATATAGATCGAGCTACGGTGTTAACTTATTGGAATATGAAAAATGATTGATGTAATAATTAAGGCTATTTATAGATACGCCAAAACGTTATTTCGAGAAAATTGATTTTCCAAAATTGAATTTCAAGGTTTTATTGGAATATTACTTAATGAAAAGTAATACAATTAAAACCAATTTTGTTTAAATTATAGTAGCATGGACTTTAAACTTTCTGAATATGAATTTGAAGATAATATTTCTTTTTTATGAGTTTAAAAAAATTAGTTTATATGCTCTTTTTCCATAAATGAAATAATTGTAAAATGGTGGTTTCCTTCTTGTTTATTTAATTAAATATAATTACTTTTTACATTACATTTTTTTTTATATATAGTTTAAATAAAAAATATAAAATATAAAATTAAATAAAAAATAAAATAAATTAAATAAACATAGTTACGAAAAAGCTTGTAACTTACACACAATTAGATGACAAAATGATGATATTGTTTGATTTTACTTTAGAATAAAAGAAATGAAATGGTTCCGTCGTAACTATCTATTATCGTAGATCGTAAAACAATAAAAAAGAAATGTTTTCCATTTCAAATGGAGAGTTACTACGTCCATTTTATTTTTCCTTCTTACGTAATAACTATTTGTGGGTATCCGGCACAACGTAGCCGGTGCTTTCTCCACAAAAACCGATGGACAGAAATTCAAAGATTAAATGAATTTCATGTCGTCCTGTCGATTCCATTCGCAAATAAAGCCGAAAAAAGTCCTAACGGGTTTTGTGTAAAAAAAAAAAAAAAAAGAAATGTATATACCTATTAGCACTGATACAAATATAAATATAGTACTGACAAATACACGATTTTTTTTTTCTTTTTGACAATAAGAATAGAAGGGAAATAATACAAAGGTATTTTCATACGATAGCTACTTTGCTCAGCAATTGAAAAAAAAAAAAAAAAATCGATGCTCGAACAGAAGGAATGTGAGAATAAAAGTTAGCTTGAGGATGACGTCTTATGCGATTAGTCGAGTGTCTCGTTAGCTGTCCGATTACGTCGACGTAGTACTATGTAGAAAGATCGGTTCATCCAAGCAACAGGGTAGGAGCTACTTGTCTAGCGTATTATTAGGTGGGTGCTTCGAAGAGGAAGGGTGGCGTAAAAGCATGATACACGGCTTACCAGCAGCCAACGCCGGTATCGACCGGTCGCATACGCTTAAACACCCTCTTACCTATACGCACCGACTACACCGAATGTCGTTCGAATAAAACGAAGGATGGGAGCGATTTGTCGAAATACGAGAACCCTCTTTAAACGAGACTAGACATTGCCTCTATTTCTTCGCCGTCTGTCTTGCTATCTGGGATCGATAGTTCGATGTAAAATCGAACCAAAAAAAAAAAAGATAAAAGTACAAATTTATCAATCAGATGCTCTCATTTTAAAACGAAAAAATTATTAAATTTAAAAAAATTTTACGAGATCTTGTAGATCTCTCTATCGATTTTTTAAAATCGCATAATTTCATTCACAAATTCGAGATCTTTGTTTCGATCATTGGGAACGGCTTCTAAATTATAAACCGAGTTCGTTATAATTTTAATAATCGATATAATTTTAATTATCTTTACTCTGTCGATTTCATTAAGTTTCATCCCTGGTAGAGAGCTTTTAATTACTGTTCAATGAATATATCGAATAACACGAGCGTCGTATATAAAGTTGCTTTACAGCATACATCACAGTATCCCAGTGCTTGGTATCGACCTACCCTTACTCTCTCATATGTATCTAGTGTTTCAGGAATGTCAGAGTATAGAAGACCGTTCCCTTGATTATTCGATTCCACGACACGTTCCAACATAACGCATTTATACCATATAAATATATATCTATTTCATATTTCTACATCGATGCGAAAATTAACGCGATCATTTTTCTAAAATTTAGTCTGTTTTCATCTGACATAATTGTACTCATGAAAAAGAAACTTTTCCGAGATAACGACGCAAAGCTTTTATCAACGTGAATTATCATTCTATCTCATAGGAATATTTGATAAGAAATAAATATAGGAAATGGAAATAAAAATGGACTAAAAGATTATTTCGTCCTTTTCGTTTCGTTTAATTCAATGAAAGGTCTTATCAACTTTTAACTTGCAGAGGGTTAAACGAGAATTATTTGCACCGTACATGAATAAAACATCATGAGAATCAGGAACAAACGGTGATAACGTTGATCGAAAAGGAACAACCATTCGAAAGTATGAGGGAAAGCGTTTCACGAGAAGATCGATCACCCTATGCGCCATGGACCCATGCGCCAACGAAAATGCACGCTTCGTTTTGATGAATGCCAATTGCATTGGTAAACGCCTGTCATTCAAGCGTAACATCGAAAGTCACGAGAATGCGAAAGGTTGGAAACTTTACCCGTATGATGAAAACGACCTTCATTTGAGTGGCCCTTTTTCAAGGATAACATGCAAACTATGACTAACCTATATATGGATGAGAGAGAGAGAGAGAGAGAGAGAGAGAGAGAGAGAGAGAGAGAGAGAGAGAGAGAGAGAGAGAGAGAGAGAGAGAAATAAAAAAGATCCACGATCGAAGGGTGCAACTGGCAGAGGGAAAAAAGCAAAAAAAAGGAGAGAGAGAGAGAGAGAGAGAGAAAGAAATTCCACAAGCCATTGAGCCGCAATCTTCATGGATTATCGCGTACAAAGCACTTTGCGATGCACAAAGGTGGCCTAAGGCGATTGAGCGATAGGACAAAGAGAGGAAAGAGGTGGATAATATAGAAAAGGAACGAGCGAGCGAGCTTAGGGGAAAAAATAATGAGATTTTTCACGCTTTAACATTGATTTCAAGACAATTATAACCCAACACTTACTATATGTAACTTATCCTTTTTAAGAATATATAATAATGATATTGTTAAAGTTGATTATCTTTCTTTTTTTTTCTCTCTCTTTATCTTTTTATCTCTTAAATCTGTCTTATAGAAGAATATACATTCGAATACAAATTTAAAAATTTCATCCTTTTAATTTGAAAATACTCGATCCTCGAAATATACCGATATGTATGTACCATTAACTCCTGGACGATATAAAAGGAGGATATAACGTTTAAAGACAATCGATTGACCGAAGCGTTTCACAGAACGAGCCATATCTTTGTCTCTCATGAACTCGGCTCGTATATACATACAATATGTAGGACATAACGACGACACGAGCAGCGAATCAACGTTCTTCCGATAACGTGAATTAACGGTCGACGATTCTACCTTCCTTGAAAGTACATATCCTTTCTATGATCCTCCTCGGCATTTTCCTGTCGTAATCGTCCTCGTTGTAGTCGTTGTCGTCATTGACCGCCTTCCTCGCGAGGAAATAAATTCTCGAATACGAATTACCACTGTTAACTGTATCTGTCCTCACATATCTTTCTTAAATTTATGTTCCATCTTTGAAACGATCTTTACATATTGCAATGACTTTCGTTTATTTTTGTTACAATTATAATTAAAGTTATTATTTTTATAATTATAATGTACAAAAATAAAGACTAATTTTCTTCCAGAAATACGTTTGACATGTGAATAAATGACAAATATATTTTTTCTTTCATCTTTTTTCTTTTAGATTATAGAAAAGACTCTCGAAGATACTATTAAACGTTCAAGAAGTTACTCTCTCTCTCTCTCTCTCTCTCTTTCTCTCTTATCCTCTCTTTCTATCTTTACAATTTAAAAATAAAAAGTAAGATCATTTTACAAAGACTGTAAATGTCATCGAAAGAATCGACCAATGACAGAGACATTTCTCATTACGACAGCCTGAAAGATCGCAAGTACAAACGTGGAAATCCTTTTTCCATCGTTCCGGCTTTCCGGGAATATCCCTCTACGATGTCTCTCTTGCTTTCTCTCTCTCTCTCTCTCTCTCTCTCTCTCTCGTTCTCATTTTCTCTTTGAAAGAAAGAGAGAAAGAAAGAGGAGGAGAAAGGAGAGAGAGAGAGAGAGAAAGAGAGAGAGAGAGAGAAAGAAGAAGAGAGGGAAAGAAATCCCTCTGAGAATCGGTAATTCCCAAAAGCAATACTTGGGTTTCAGTAATCGCAAAGAGGAAGATCCAAGGCGGCTGATAAAATTCTACGAGCGAGCTAGTTTCGCAAGAGGCGTATTAAAAATTGTGTCTATGTACACGTTGTGTGTTTTCTCTCTGACGTTTGCGCAACAATCTTCTCTTAGGGGACGAAAGAATGCTGTAAAGTCACATATGAGAGAAGAAGAAAGGGAAAAAGAGAGAGAGAAATAGAGAGAGAGAAAGAGAACGAAAGTGCAATGCACGTATTCTTCTTTTCCTTCCAATTTTGTGAGCACACAACGTCATGCATTTTTCAGGAAGCATGGCGACAACGTAAAACATTTGAGAGAAACGTTCCGTTCAAATATTTCCAATGATTCGATGAGATAGCAAGAACCAAACAGATATAATATAAAATTCAATGAATTCGAATAGACTAGATTTTACTTGCTTTCATAAATAAGGCCATATTTTAAGAACGTTTCATTGGCTTCCTTTCTCTCTCTCTCTCTCTCTCTCTCTCTCTCTCTTTCTTCCTTCCTTTCTTTTTTTTTCTTTCTCTTGTTGAATCGCAGACAACGAGGTGGATTTATTTTTTTTTCCTTCGTTCCAAACTATACCAATCCTTTCACCCGCAAATCCTCCGACGCAAAATTACGCGAGATTCTTTTCCCTCGTAGGCACGTCGAGCATAATGACTCTTTCTGTCGGTCTCCTACTTTTGCGCTCTTTGTCCTATCTCGCCGTCGGCCGTTGAAAAAAAGATTCCTGGACAATCCTCACCAGTCGTGTATAATTATTTCTCATTGTAAAGTACTTTTTTCTTGTTCTGCTGTAAACAACGATATTATCGTCATAATAATGGAATTATTAATCGTATGTATATATGTATGATTTGCAACTTGGATATAAATTCGTTCGGTTGCTTTCTTTCTTCGACAGTGATTCTTTAATAGGACGAATTGCTTTGCGGTAGAAATAGTTTCTCTCTCTCTCTCTCTCTTTCATTGAACAGATGATTAAACCGTCTCGTTATCGAGGCTAACGAGCATGCCTTCCAATCTCTCGACTCCTTGAAATTCACAACGTTGTTCCAGATTTAACCGATAACAAGAGTTCTCTTCGTACGTCGATATAGAACGATCGTATTGTTGAAATGTATACAAAGATGAAACATTTCGCTTCCGCATCGAGAAACAGCCTAATTCATTACATACAGCACCTTTTTATTTACTTCTATAGAACGATTAATAACAATATCAACGTTTTGTTATAGATCACAAATTTTTTTCTTTTTCATTAATAAGGATGTCATTAATATATAAGTTGAATGTTAAATGAAGTTCAATCACGATAATCTGAAATAAGAAAAATGAAAATGAATTAATTGTTTGTCACCTTTATTACTATTTTATTTTACTTATCAGTCATCGAGTTGAAAATAATTAATGACAGATCTGTCAATTATCTTTTCTTATCGTTGATAATACAAGGAAGATAACTAGGCCAAATAAAATGAAAAAGTATCGTTTTGCACTTTTTTTTCGATTTTAAATGAAATATCAGTTCTTTTTTTCTTTTCTTTTCTTTTTTTTTTATAATTTCTTCAAACTTGTATTGAAAAACATATAGACTTTAATTTTCAATCTCATTATTTCATAAATTTGTCAAATGGTACTTACATGCTACAAATTTATGGAACTTATCCCTTTTTTCCCTTTTTTTTTTTTTTTTTATCAAATTATCTTTCTTCTTCCGTCCATATTTCATCTTTTAATGTCCATGCATTGAATGATCATGGTGTCCACTACCACTAGAATTCTTCTCTTTCGGCACATAATTTATGAAAAATGCTAAACACCAAACGGTAAAAAGTACGATCAGGATCAAGAATGTTATCGAATTAAAACTGTCCCAGCCTAAAATGATTTGTTTTGATGATTTTATTTCCCGAAAATTTTCATCGTTCGTATGACGACGACTGCTTTCTGGAAATCTATGTGAGGCCATTTCTTCCGAAAGGTTCGCGTTTCTAACAAGAAATGACGGATGAATCGAAATACGTTAGATTATATGATTTCGGTCGCATTGATAATGATTGGCGAGACGTTTCATCAGTTTTAATACTGGGAAAATAACCGATTAGATAAAGACAGTTGATACGTACAAATATTTTCATAATATTTTATATCAGATATTGTATTTATGCATGCAGTAAATGAAACAGTAAATATAGATATATATATTTTTTTTATTAGTTTTATTTTCAGATAATATTTCCTAAACAATAAACTAATTCATAAAAAATAAATACGTATATTATATATAAATAATTTATTATAATAATTATTATTATTATTATTATTATTGTATTGTTTTATCATTAATCTTATTAATGCTTCTATCGATAATATTAGAAAATTAAAGTGTATTATTAAATGAATCATTAATATTTAACAACATTACATAATAATGAAATAATATAAATAATAATTAGTAGAAATAATTGCAATTAAATTATGGTGCTAGTTAGAAAATAATCGTTTTATCACGAACAACAATCTATATTGTCGCTGTTTAGTTTTTTCCAAGAGAAGAGCCAATAACCGAGCGCTGTTCCAATTACCACGGCGATGCACAACCAGACATTAAAAGTCATAAATATGAGCATTAAAAAATATCCTATTATCATCTGGCAAACATGTAATATCACTTGAACCAGATGAACCATGGAAAAGATCATCTGTCTGAAATACGAGAAATGATCGTTTGTTATTATCATAAACTAAAATAATTATAAAGTACTTACATCCTCGTCTTTTTTATATTCTTGTTCACCAATGCTGTATAATTAAAAAGATGATCACTGTAAATAATAAGAAAGAAAACATTTTGCAAAGGGATTAAAATTTTTTGAATCGTAATATCACGTGACTTACCGATAACTTTTTAGCCCTTCGTAAATCATCGTAAGCAGAATAATTCCGATCATGGAACCACCCATACCAATCCAATCGGTTGTTCGCCATCCTTTGAACAGAATCGTTTCACTTACACCACCGTGAAAACTCATCTGAAAAAAAAGTGTATTAACAACGTTTTCATTATCTAAAAAAAATGAATGAACTAATAAGTTTAGGACGCACCGAATCCATCTTGGCATATTGGGACGATGTCGGAAATTTCTTTAAGGTAAATTTTGTATCTACGGAGCGAAGTACTGGTTATCGATAACAAGATAACGTATCTATATACATACATATATATATATATATGTATATATTTAGATATATATATATATATATATATATATATATATAGATGGATATATATATATATATATATATAGATGGATATACATAACGCATATATCGTAAGAAATAATTATCATAATTATCGTACATGAAATGAAGGTTAATTAAATATAATGGTCTATCATATTTCATCGTTATTCTTCCCAATTATAAATCAATGCTATTCGATCAATTGTCCGATATGAGTAGAATAATGTGTCGAGATAGAGTTTAATATTGAAAGGTTACATTGGTGGTCACATCAAAATTCGATCTCCAGTTTTAATGAGAAGACGCGATAAATGGTTTTAGAGGAATGAAAAAGGGGTTGAAAAAGTCGATAATACGGGAGTGTGAAGAACGAAAAAGCGATCGAAGAATTTCTCATAGTCATTGAGAGGGTTGTTGGGGAGGAGTCGAAAGGAAAGGAGAAGGAAGGGAAAGGAAAGGAAGAGAAAGGAAAGGATAGGAGAAAGGGTAAGTAGAAACGGGATAGGTTTTTAGTCAGGCGCATATCTCGATCTAGCGAGAGATTGGAAGGACTTCGGGCGCACATACCAACCCCTCCTTTGGAAGGATCAGGCCACGAAGATGCCTGGCCTGCGTGAACGAGAGGAGCGCAACCTGTGGCTGATACTGACCGGCGCGCCTCCCTGCGTCCGGAAATTCAGCCACGCTCAATTCTCAAACGTTCTCTCTCGCTCCTTTCAGTTCCATTCGAACCACGGTTCGGTTGTATTCGTCGAAGACGCCGGTGCGCATCGTCGTGTACGTTTGCGATACAAGAAGGAGAGGAAAACGTTAAATGCTTTCCCTTTCGCTCGATTTCTTTCTAATTTCTTTTTTTGTTTGTTTTATCCCTTGTTTTGTCCCTTCTTTTCTTCGTTCTTTCTTTCATGAGTAATTATACGTATGTACGTTCGTCCGTCCGTCCATTCGCACGTCTCGTTACATTCACGATAGATACTATAATCAAAGCTACAATGCATTCACGTTTAGACTCATTGAATAAGATTACCTGCATTTTTCTTTTCGTATGATATCGAAGAATAATACAGTGGACAAGAAAAATAGATACAGTGAGAACGGAACGAGTGACTTCGTTTGATCGACTAATTGTCTTCCTGTTGCTCATTGCTGGACTTGGAAAATCACAAGAAAAACAGGTGCGTTATCTTTCCTTTGTCCCTCTCTCTCTATCTCTCTCTCTCTCTCTCTTTCTTTTTTTCTTTCTTTTTCTCTCCCTCCCTATATCTTTGCGATAATTATTATTATGTTCTTTTTATGTTCTATTATTCATTTTCGTTTATCGTTACTTCCGCGTCGAGAACGTAATATTTTTTTCAAGGTTTCCATTGGCTTATCTGTCGACGATAAAAAAATTTTCTTTTCTTTTCGGCAAGAATTTCTGGCGCGGGAGACAGGGCAGGGTCAACGCACCATCGCGAGAAACGTTCGTTGTACGCACCACGCGCGCACCAGGTGCGCCAATGTGCGTAAAACAACGAATAATCGAGCGCCAATGGGATAGAAATGTTTTTTTTTCTTCTTCTTTTTCGTTAATTCGATATACGACGATTAAACGACGTTAATTAACGAAAACCTTATGTTTCCAATGGAATAAGTCGCGCGAAGATTAATAGTACGAAATATTTTCAACTTGAACAATTACATTCCGAAAAATTCTATGAATCGTACCTTTTGGTAACAATCGGGAAATAAATTACTGATTTAAATGCTTCATTAATGTTCCGATATACTCGGGATTATGCAAATTTAATTTAATTTTCAATTTCAATAATAAATTTATTTATTATATGAGAGAGCGTTGGACAAATCGAACGTTTTAATGGAATTGATTATTTTAGAATTTCTTTCTCAAACGCAATACGATAATATTTTTTTTTTTGTACCCACTTCTGCATACAACGAAGATATGTATATATATATATATATATATATATACATATGATTTTCTAATAAAATGATATAGACAATTGTGTTATATAATTATGTGTACGATTTTGTTATCAAAAAAGAAGTGCATGCGATAGTGAAATGCGTTGTTTAAAGGTCGAAATAATGTGTAATGTTCTTGATCTTTATCATATATAAAAAGACAAGTTTGTCATGTTGCATAATGCATTTACATGAAAAAGCGATTGTGAAATGACTCCTACTTAAAAACATGTATGTATAAGATTACCATGACATTAATGAACGAAATATACAGCGGCCACCGCTGTGTTTAAGATTACGTTTAAGTGTACGTCATGGTTACCGCGAATGCGCGTAATTACATCTTCGTCTTTGGAGAAATCGTCGTCTACGGAGAGAGACATTTGTTCGTAATGTTATGAGCATTTCGATTATTAACAATGAGACTGGTATGAGAAATCCTTTAAATTTTATTAACTTCATAGGCTAAATAATTTCTTTTTATCATGATTTATTTCTCATATGTAGAAAAAAAAAATAATAATAATGAATACTTTCCACATATGTATACTATTTATTTTGAAAGCATGACAAAGCAGATAAAACGTCAGAAATAATTTACTTTGTTTCATGTATTAACCTTTCGCTAACAAAGGAACTAAAATAGAAGATAAAAAATTCATACCGGGCTGTGAATTGCCTACGCTAGGATTGTAAAAAAGAACAAAAAAAAAAAAAGGAGCATTAATCGATTATCAATACAATTGTAATAGGCACGTTTACAATTAAAATATCATTAAATCAATTAAAATTTATAGATAAAAATACTTTTCCAATTCATGAATATAAATAGGAAAGCATTAATATTAAAAAATTTCAATTGCTATAAAACGAAAACATTGATATAATTTACAAATTATTTCGAGCAGAGTCTTTCGAAAGGTCTTTTGCATGCAATCTATTATTTGTTAATAGAAAATAAAAAAAAAAAGATAAAATAAAAAAAAGACATCTCTCTTTCTCTCTCTTTTTCTACGTTCTGTGTGATCTTTCATTCGATTTCGTTTCTCGTTTCCTTTGCTGGGGTGAAAACGTTCGCTCGCGCGTAACCATAGTTATGTCGCGCGAAAATCGATATTCCCTGAATATATCCTTTCCCAAATAATTTTCTGTAGATTGTAACTCGTTATTAATTGGAAACGAACGACGATAGGTAGATATTCCCAGTAGATATAAAGTCGAAGAATCATCGTTTAGAAACGAATTCGTTTCGTCGATAAAGAAAAAAAAAAAAAAAAAGAAAAAAAAAATCAATATGATAGGCGGTAACGATGATTCTCGTCGAAAATCTCGTAAAATGGAAAAGTCTTTCTTTCTCAGTCGAGAACGTATTAACTTCCGTAAGCCTTCGAAAATCGATTTTCTCTGTATTCAAGCGGATATCATAAACGGTAGAAAATTTTACTTCGAACGGTATCGGTTAGAACAAGAAAACGATTTGATAATGTGTTCCATATATATGTACCTCGTTCCATTATCTTTTTTATATATGAAAATATATGTAGTTATATGATAGCTCGTAAATCGTGTAACACATAGTATAACGTAGAAAATCCCACATCGGTGTCGTATGTCTTTATTATATCGAGAAAAGGGGGTCGAAGTGAATTCGATACCGAGCTAATGAAAGCACACGATCGTTTTATCCTCGTAAATGCTTCTTAAGGTTGCCGTGACACTTTTAATGGATATCAAATGCTTACGGGAAAGTTCGAAGAAACATTCGATGGATTATAAATAAAATTTCCAAGACAAGCGGGTTAATCGCGTGCTAAAATATTTATAAATAAATAAATAAATAAATAAATAAATATATATATATATATCATACATGTATTTTGATAGATATACGTAGAGATTCACGTAAAATAGTGAGTTGATTTTCTCGAATTAGCAACATCCGTTGAGTTCGCATCTTAATCGAAAAACGTCTTATAGCAGAATAGAAGGAGTCGGTCAAGTAGGAGAAGTAAAAAAAGAAAAAAATAAAAAAGTAGTAGTAATTGTAATAGTAGTAGTAGCAGTAGTAGTAGTAGTAGTAGTAGTAATAGTAATAGTAGTAGTAGTAGTAGTAGTAATAGTAGTAGTAGTAGTAGTAGTAGTAGTAGTAGTAGTAGTAGTAGTAGTAGTAGTAGTAGTAGTAATAGTAGTAGTAGTAGTAGTAGTAGTAAAAGAAGAAGAAGAAGAAAAAGAAACATGGAGGTAGAATCGATCGTATTTAAAGAACTTCTGATGTTATTTTTGTTTTCCCCTACCAAGTGACACCCTTTTAACTACGCAACAAACCGGATTGGTGGTCGCGCGTGGTTATACGCGCACATTACTTTAACTTCAACGCTTAATTAATCGTCACACAAGAGTAACCGGCCTTTTCAATCTTGTTTCAGGCGTAACGAGGGCACCTAGCTTAAAGGCAAGAAAACGTTACCTTACGATGCGTAAACCGGCGCTCCAGTTAATTAACGATGCGATGACACCGAATACGAGGATGACAGTAGCGAAGGTAGTGACAACAACAGGAAGAACGACGATGAGAACGACGACTACAACTACGACGACAACGGCGACAACAACGACGACGATGACGATGACGACGATAAGAATGATGATGATGATGATGGGTACGCGATGAAAGATAAAAGAACGTCGAGTGAACTCTCGTGAAATCGCGCCACATCAGTCCGACCAAAGAGGAAAAGAAACGCGTAATGACTCGTCGTCAACCATCGGCGATATTTTCTCGCGGACCACGAAGAAAAGAAAGAAAAGAAGAGAGAACAGTTAGAAGGATTTCGAGGGATTTCGAGGAAAGAAAGAAAAATTCCTTAGGAGTTCGTTAAACCTCCGTGTTTCTCAAAGACTGCTACCACTCGCCAAATTTTTAACGTTTTACACTTGTGCCAAATAGGCACCCTACTTAATAAATAGGGACCAAGGTCCAAAATTTAGAGGAGAGTTCGTTCGAAAATAGATATATATATAATACAAGAAAAGTGGATCGTCCGGTAGCTCTCGTTGATCGAGCTCGTCCTAAATGGAAGGGAGGAGGGAGTACGCGAGGAGAAAATTTCGCGGCTCAAAGAAGGCGTCGATACGTCGACGCTGGTACGACAAGGAAGACGTCTTCGTCTTCGTCGTCGTGGTCGTCGACTTCGAGCTATGCGAATCGCCGAGAAATTCGCAGAGCGCTGCCTGCTCCGAGGATAGATAAAGGAGTCGCTACGGAGAAGAGAACGTTAGATAAGAATAGGATGCCGGGGCAGACGTCAACTCGAGAGAGCAGCGAGGTTATCCGAATGGAACCCCTGGGTAGAACATCCAGTTCACGTAGCCCCGGGCAAAACGGAACTGCCAATAGCACGGAAGTACCAGTGATTTCAGGTAGGTCAAAGATCGAATTATCAATTTTTTCTTTCTTAAGATCGCGATAAGTTTCCTTTTGAGATTACAACAATAATGATAAGTTTATCGAATCGTTGCTCGTTGAACATTCTTCGTCTATGTTATATAATTTCATACTAAGTCTACTATCGAAAAACAACGGATAGGAAGAAGAGGGAGAGGGGTGAGAGGGGAATCATATATACATACGTATAAGCTTCGCGTGACTAACGCTTGACGCTATCTACTCAAACTTAAACGTTCCGAGATGGATGCTTCTTTCGATCCCGTGAGATTACTTTCTGTCTCGACTTCTTATATAAATGATTGATTTATATAATCATTACTTGTCAAAAAT
This sequence comes from Vespa crabro, assembly GCF_910589235.1. Lineage (NCBI taxonomy): Eukaryota > Metazoa > Arthropoda > Insecta > Hymenoptera > Vespidae > Vespa > Vespa crabro. The sequence continues at coordinate 9,399,693 of NC_060958.1, read as the reverse complement.
CGATTAAACTCTATTTTTCAATTATTAAATAATAAAAAAAAAAGTAAATAAAAAAGAAAAAAAGAAGAAAAAGAAAAAAGTAGAATGGGAATAGATAATATTCTTATTCGAAAAAAAAAAGTATCGAACGTTGCCTTCGGATACGTCGACCTTCGACCGAGCATAAATTTTTCAGGGTACGATCGTAAAGCGTACACCGGAGCGACCGTAAGAAACGAAATGTATTACGTTGGAATTGGCGTGTGCAATGCGAGACGGGGGAAGATATTGGAATAATTTATATCGCGTATCAAGATCCGTGTTATCTTCGCGGGCCTAATGTAGGCTGGACGAAACCACTGAGTTAAGGGGATGGAGGAGGTCACAAGTTCAAAAGTTCAGTCGTTTATAAATGTCTCCGGAATCTACGAACAGCGAGGTGATCCGAAATCTGGGCATTAATAAGTCACTAAATTATTCGTCAATCGTGAAGTTGTCTTTCCGAAAAAAAAAGAAAAAAAAAAAAAAAGAAAAAAAGAAAAAAGAAAAGAAAAGAAAAAGAAAGATTATAAACGAGGACGTTATATATAATCGTATCGTTTGTTCGTTTATTAATCGTATTTACGATACAAATTGGATTATGGTATAGATCTGTTGTATTTAAGAGCAACAACAATGAAAAAAATATTTGATACTATAATCACGATAATCTTTGATATGAGACAAATATTTTAAAGCTTTCGATAAAAAAAAAAAAAAAAAAAAAGAAAAAAGAAAAAAAAAAGAAGGATATCATCGATCGAGATTGGCAAGGAAAACGAGAACTCAAAGAACGATCGTAAATGTTAAAAGTTTTACGATTCTTTCTACGATGCGTAAAACGCGTATAAATTCAACGAACGCATATAACGATTAAGTTTATAGCTTTGAAACGATACGTATCTCATGGCGAATCTTTGAAATTACATTGATTTATCTATCTATTCTGGCATCTAGTAGAAAGCTCTCTTTTCGTTCTATCTCCTTTACGTGCCAAATCAGTACATTTTATCGACATTATAACGCACTCTCGTGATCTCATAAAATAACTGGAAAATTTTCTTTAAATCGCTTTAACCCATTCATATAATATACGAAAATATACAATTCGTCATTTTAATTCAACGACGATGCCATAACAAATGTGAGTCTTTGGATTCGTTGAAAAACATTTGCCAGGACCAGTTATATTCCTTCGAAAGAAAGGATACTCTGGTGAAAAGAGTGTTTCATTTCCCGTGTCTCGCCATTTGCTTTATGAAGGAACCACCCTCTTAGAGGTATCGTGAGGTTACGGCCTTAGGGCAAAGAGCAAACGAGAAAGATAGAGAGTGAAAGAGAAAGAGAAAGAGGAAGAAGCGGAAGGGCTGAAAGCGTTGCTTCTCTCCGTTCTACGTTCTCTCCTCACCTCGTTTCGCGACCCTCTCTAGAGTGATATTGTCAGCATTTGGTGGCTTTATATATCGAATCTCTCAAATAGAGCAGTGGATTCGAAGTGTTCTGGCTTGCGGTGGTATTAACAAGGAACTTTCGAGAGCCTCTTGGCGATTGAACAATCGCGATCTCCGGGTACAAAAGATAAAAATCTTTCTCTTTTTTCTTTTTTTTTCTTTTTTTTTTTTTAAAGAATCAGTCGACTCCGCATCTTTAAAACACGATCTTATATTGATTTAGCATTGTACCCTCCCATGGCTTTTCATTTTTTATCCCCATCGTTTGCTCTTTCCCAATCCCTCCTTCCCTCTTCCATCTTTCTTCTCACTTTCTCCTTCTTTTTCTCTCTCACTTTCTTCCTCTTTCTTCCTTTTTGACCCCTCTTCTCACTCTATCTCTGTTTCTATCCTTCTAATAGAACAGAAGGATGGGCTCAAGAAACGAACTTCGTGAAAAGACTTCGTAAACGTTCCCAATTTTATTGGAACACTAGTTGCTCGGCTGCTCGAAGCGTTTATGTTCGAAATACGAAGATCATGCCGCGAATACGAATGTTGGAAATAAAATGGCTATACTCAACTGTCTACTTAGGAATTCGATTTCGCCTTGTGTTCGGTTAATACTTTTTCCATGACAATTGAGTAATGTAGTTTGTTTAATCGGATTTGAATATTAGATAATATGAAGCTGCAAGATACTAGATGGCAAGATTGATAGTTAATTTAATTTACGAATTGATTATACGAAACTATTCTTCCGTCGATAAATCAAATGATTGTAAGAATCCATAGAAAGGAAATATTTCAAAGAAATTGATGAAACAAATATTAGGAAATACTGCTTAGATTTTTCTTTTTTTTCTTTTCCTTTTTCTTTTTTTTTCTTTTTTTTTTTTTTTTAATAGAACGTCGTTGATTATGCAAATTAAACAGCATTTTCTGCACTTCCATTTTATTCCTCCAAATCCAACATAAATCTTAAAGAAAAAGTGTCCCTTTCCCGGTCACGTATTTTATCATTTGCCGGAGAACCAAAGTACCGTCTCGCTCGATTGCTATGTAAACGGTCTACTAACTTAACAGCTGACTGAAAGGAAAGAGACACGGTATTTACTCGTGCATACAGAGACTTTTATGAGCGTATCATTAAAAAGCGAACTTTAGTCAGATCTTTTTAATTCAAAACCGTGCGCCAACGAGAAAATTACGATGAGCGTAGCTTTATTTGTACTTTTCAAAGAAGAACCTACATTAAATCCAACGAGAGAGTAAGTTATTGGGGTACTTCGAATACGATTAAATCCACCGTTCGTTAGTTTAAAAAGAGTCATAGAAAGAGAGAAAGAGAGAGAGAGAGAGAGAGAGAGAGAGAGAGAGAGAGAGAAGGTGCGGTCTTCGTCAAAAGCTCAATCGTCGATAGAAGGAAGCACCCTTGGTGTAGAGTAGCCTTTTTACCAAGCAATAGCTCGAAACACAAAAGAATACCAGCGACATGAGCAGCACGATCAACAGAAACAGAAAACCCGCTTTACTCGTCGTTGTTGAGAACATTTGGACGATGGCGCCACCGTGAAAGAACGCCTCTAACCCTCGAGAATAGTAGAGACGAACGACGACGAATCCACCCCCCTCGCGAAAGCGCTCTTCCGGCAGCAGCAGCAGCACCAGTACCACCAGCAGCAGGGTACTTTGGAAAGCCGCCATTTCTGCCTAACACCCGCAGTCGCTATATTCGCGCTTTAATGCCAATGAAATGTCAAGGCACGTCGGACGTTATAGACTCGGCGACGTCGTCGGGACATTCGGTTACTCATTCGTGAGCTCGCGCATCCTCGTTTTTTCGCGCGTTTCCGTGGCGTGTCGGTGTCGGTGGTGTCGTCGTTGGCCCTCGTCGTGCTCGTGCTCGTGCTCGTGCTCGTGCTCGTACAACGAGCGCCCATACACAAGAGCCCAAAGAACGCCGTGATAATATTGTAACGCAGCCTCCTCGAACTCGCGCCTTTCCATCATTGGCAGTGAGGTGACAATTCATAACCGGATAAATCCGGACAAATCACTTAATAAGTGACTAATCAAGGTACAAGAGCCTAAGGATAAAACTTCGGGGAAGATCGAGGCCAGCCCTGAACAATCGTTTGACCTTGGAGCACGAGGTGACCAGGGTGTCAGTAGGAAAGAAGACTATACTGGCTGAACAGAGGGAACCCCTGATCAAAATTTCATATGCCTCGAACAACGGTCAGGTAAAGGGACTCGTTTATCGGAGATCGCTGCCGAATCGGTTCGCGATGAGCGAGCAAGATGTGGACGACGTTGCCTTTTTGACAGGTGAGGGATCATCCCCGAACTCAACGCAAATACTCTTTCCAGCTTTCTCTCTCTCTCTCTCTCTCTCTCTCTCTCTCTCTCTCTCTCTCTTTCTCTCTCGCTCTCAAGATTTGTTGATGTCTCGTACATCTATTTCTCTCTTTCTTTCTCTTCGACCATCCAGTAGAGTTTACTCGTGTTTCTTTTTCATTTGGAATTGCCCGTCCAGATGGCCCACTTACGGCTTTACCGAGCTGCGAATAGACTGCACGAGGAGCACGTGCGTACGATCAATAAGAGGGAAGCTTCTGTCCGATCTTTCGAAATAAAGCGCGCACATCTACTACCCCTTGCTTCTCCCTACCTCCCTATCCCCCTCCCTCCTTCCCACGCGTCCTGCCGATCCTTTACTTTCATTGATGAGTTCGCTTATCGAGAGTGCTTTATTGGCAGCGACTAGGATAAACGTGGCTCTCTCTCTCTGTCTCTCTCTCTTTCTCTATCTGACGGCCGCATAATGATACCCAACCTACGCTACTCTTCTCCTTTTCTTCGACTATTATTTTGTCCTTGTTGTACCTAGTGCAAGGTCTAGCGGAATGCTCTCGACCCGCTCAAACGGAAGTCGGTCGGAATGATAAGGCAGCTTTCAAGGATTTCAAATGGCCCTTATAACGACGTAGAAGTTAGTTCGAACAAGTTACTCCGTCGTCGTTGACGTCGTTTCATCTACGCGTATCATTGCTTACGACTTCAATTCAAGCGTACGTTTAATGCATTGAGACGCGATCGTAGTACCATTGAAACTCGTGGAAAATCAGAACGTAATTTTCCAACTCATGCGGTTGTTTTCTAAGATTCTGAGCATAACCGCATTAACGTCATTGTAGACTGACGTCGAGCAATTCGAAATCCGGGTCAAGTGGCTAGTGGAAAGTATGAAACTTTGATGTGGTTCGTATGCGAGAAATTCTCTTATGCCTGGAAAAAGAGAGTTTTTATGGCATTCCGAACTTCTCCCTCGTACCACCATCACACCCCTTTCGATGACATTCTTTTCACGAACGAACAAATTCGCGCGGGCTTTATTCGCGTCGTTCAAAAATAAAATATGAATTTTCCCGCGATAAGTTCTTTCTCATTGACATCGTAGCCCCGTTTCAAAACTCAAGAGTCTCATGAGAGTTCCGCGAGCAACGACGATTAACAATGGGAAGAAAATGAGAACTGCTTCGTCGATATTTTTACCGAAGAAAAAAACCGTGCATATGGCTCGATCATCTAGCATTCTTCAGTAGAATTCCTTTGTTTTAGAAGACAGCAACACCGGATTGCACAAACGTAGCATTTACGAGCCCAATGGAATCGTTTGCTCACAAAAAAGAGCACTTTGCATAGCCACCGTCGTTTTCGCGCTACTTTTCGCCATATCACTCATCATTGCCTTCGCGGGACCACAAAATGGTATTTAAATCATATTCGATATTGTAATTTGTTAATTAATAATTTTTATTCATACCGATTCGTTTTAACAGACTGCCCTTGCGCTGGACAAAGGCCGGCCAATATGGAAATCGAAGACGATGAAGAGAGCAACGAGCCTATCGCAACTAATGGGGAGGTACGAATGATTCTTTGTATTCTAATAATGTTATCTTTTCAATCTTGTCTCCTTTTGAAACAATCATTTTCAACATCCACAAATGTCGTAGTTCATTAAATGATAATATATTAATTTATCCACGCGCTTGAAAGTCTTTGACAAAAATCGAATGGCCAAGCGAATGATACAGCTTGGCGGGAAATCAATCGCTGTGGTCTCTCTCTCTCTCTCTCTCTCTCTATCTTTCTTTCTCGTAAAGCAAAGTATATGAACACTGCTATTGGTCATGCATATTTTAGTATTAGAAGCATGGACGATGGTATACGTTCGTAATGCTTTATTACAGACAAGACGTGCGTAGTTATAGATAAGCCAAGGCTATAACAATGACTCTTGCAGGTGTTCCCATGGAATAACGTCAGACTACCTACATTCGTGCATCCTACTAGGTATAACATTACCATCCATCCAAATCTTACCACCTTAGAAGTTAAAGGTAAATCTTAATAATTCTTTTTATTACATTATTTAGGATAGAAAATTATTCAGTCGATTTGTATCATCAAGTATTCATAATGTCGTTTCGATTTACAGGACAGGTCACGATCGAATTTTACGTCGATAAAGAGACCAATTTTATCGTCTTCCATAGTAACAACTTGACAATAAATGAAAAGGTAAGAACGACGAAATATTTAAATAATATCTACTCGAAAACGAACGTTAGCATTTATTTTTCCGATCCTTGCCAATTACATTGCAGATGGTCCAAGATCGCAAAGGCCACAGATTGAAAATTGCAAAATTGCTGGAGTACCCGACGCACCAGCAATTGTATCTCCAACTGGAAGAGAGCAAATTTCGTAAAAGGGGCAATTACACGGTCCACCTGAGATTCGTTTCAAAGCTGGCGAGTGAACTGGAGGGTTTTTATCTCAGCAGTTACGTCACCGCCGATGGAGAAAAGAGGTCACTCCGAAATTGTAATCATTTTCGATTCGGAAAGCGCTTCGAGGCGATCCTCGTTTCACGTCTCTCATCGTTCGTCAAAATTATTTAATCGTATTGTTTTTTGGTTATCAGGTACTTGGCAACGACTCATTTTGAACCCACGTATGCACGATCGGCGTTTCCCTGTTTCGACGAGCCGCAGTTCAAAGCAAAATTCAAGGTCTCCATATTTAGGGATAGATTTCACATAGCGCTTTGCAACATGCCTGTTGTCAATACGGAGGATGCTGGATTTTATATGGGCACTGGTCTTGTAAGTATTCATCACGATTAAAAATAATCATCGATCATATATAAAATTACTTTTTCTGCAGTAAATAAACATTTTTGGAACTGCTAATTACTAATGACTTATCCCTGTTACAAATTAATCAACGTATTCGTTCGGAATATAATTAAGAGAGATCTATGAAATTTTTAGCTTCGAGATGACTTTCAACAATCCGTCGAAATGTCGACTTATTTGGTGGCGTTCGTTGTGTGCGATTTTAAGAGGATTTCCGAGATGACAAAGAGAAACATTTCTGTGAGCGTTTACACAGCAGAATCGATGCTTCCTCAAGCGAGATACGCAGTGGATATCGCTGCACGTACAATGGATTACTTTGAGTCTTTCTTTGGAGTACATTATCCACTGCCTAAACAAGGTACAATGATCATTGTAAAACGATCTTATCATGAAAGAATCAATGGATTTTCATTCATTCCTACATCCCTCGCAGATTTGATCGCGATTCCTGATTTTGGTGCCGGAGCAATGGAAAACTGGGGCCTAATTACTTATCGAGAAACTGCAATACTTTACGATCCCGAAGAAACATCGACTGCTACACATGAATGGATTGCCGTTATTGTTGCCCACGAATTAGCACACCAATGGTTCGGTAATCTCGTTACGATGAAATGGTGGAACGACCTTTGGCTGAACGAAGGAGCGGCCAGTTTCTTCGAGTACAAAGGAGTCAATCACATTTCGCCGGAATGGAGTATGATGGATCAGTTCATTCTTGACAAAACGCAACCTGCTTTAGATCTTGATGCACTCGCCAGTAGTCATCCTATCAGTATACATGTCAACGACCCAAGAGAGATCGAAGCTATCTTCGATACGATCAGCTACAGCAAAGGTGCCTCGATTCTCAACATGCTTGAAGGTTTCCTTTGCGAAGACGTTTTGAGAAGTGGACTAAACGATTATCTCAATAGTCACGCTTATGGAAATGCGGACACCAAAGACCTTTGGGGCGTTTTCACTAAACACGCCAATCGCACGTTTGACGTTAAAGTAAGTGTCGTTAATATTAAGTAATGACGAGTTTAATATCTAATAAAATTGAAACTATTGACATAGGCCATAATGGATACGTGGACTCAACAAATGGGTTTTCCTCTGATCACGATAATCCGTGATGGAAATACCATCACAGCCAGTCAGAAAAGATTTCTCGTCTTGCCGAATGAAAATGATACAGAAATTTCCAATCAAAAATCACCTTTCAACTACAAATGGTACATTCCTTTGAGTTACTATACGGACAAGGAACCGCAAAAACTGCACAACGTATGGATGAATTTAACCGACGGTAAGAGCTTTCCATGAAAAATATTTCATTCTATTATCTTCCTAATATCATTGTCTAATCGTCTGATTCAACGATATTTCAGTGACCTTCGAAATTACGAGCGACGTCGAGTACATCAAGTGCAATATCAATCAAAGTGGATTTTATCGAGTGACCTATCCTGAGGACATGTGGATGTCAATCATCATGACTTTACATAACAATCACACGCAGTTTAGTCCGGCAGATCGTGCAAATCTTATTGATGACGCGTTCACGTTATGCGAAGCGGGCGAATTAAATGCTACTATCCCTTTGGAACTATCTTTGTACCTTCTTAACGAAAGAGATTACGTTCCATGGGCTACGGCCCTCAGGTACCTACACTCTTGGAAGGAAAGATTAGCCGAAAGTAAGGCGTACAAGAGATACATCGAATTTCTTAAACGATTGTTAGGTCCTGTTACAAAATATGTCGGCTGGACGGACGAAGGATCTCATTTAGATAAGTCAGTATTATATAGAAAATATTTTCACGACTTTCATTTAGCATTATCTTAATTTAAACGTTATTCCTAGATTATTACGAATTGGGGTGCTACAATCTGCGGTATCGGTGAAATTGAACAGCGTCGTGGAACCAGCGAAAACACTCTTTAACGATTGGATGTCGAATAGCAAACGTATCGGCCCAAACATTCGTGATGTTGTTTACGTTGCAGGAATAAAATTTGGTGGAGAAGATGAATGGAACTATTGTTGGTCGGTTTATCAGAAAACACAAGTTCCTAGCGAGAAAACGTTGATGTTACAAGCGCTTGGTGCTACCTCGGATCCGTGGTTGTTACAACGTTATCTTTTACGTTCCTTGGATCGAGAGAAGGTGAGACCTCAAGACGTTGAGACTGTTATAGGATCCGTGGCTACTAATCCAGAAGGACAGTTTCTTGCTTGGCGACATCTTAAAGCATACTGGCACGATATACAAAATTTGTTTGGTAATGGTACGCTCACTATGGGTGGCTTGATATCCGTTGTTACGTCGGATTTCTTTACGGAACACGATTACCGCGAGGTAGATAAAACATTCCTATATATATCCGACTTTTTAAATCCGATAAGAAAATAATTTTCATTTTTGTATCTGTCAAGGTTTCCGAATTTTTCAAGAAAGTGGACGTTGGTAGCGGTAAACGGGCGCTAGAACAGAGCTTGGAGACGATAAGATTCAATATTCATTGGGTGAAAAACAATGTGGACGTACTGGACGACTGGTTGATCAGCTATTTGGACGTTCACTCGTGTTAACCCTTGCTCGTCGGAAATGGGACAGCAATGACCCGGAGTTGTTCGGTCGTTTTATCGGTATGGCTATTTTTGTTCATTATATTTATACGAGATACCCACCGAGCGGGTATAATAACGCGACATAGCCTACTTGAAAAGGCCGAGATCCGAGCGCGCTATTAAAACGGTCAGGGATGGCCCATTTCCGCCAAATTTTCCCTCTGTGGTTTTGTTTTTCTTTTTCGTCGAAAGACTATTTCTACCTAGGCAACAATTAGACTGCAAAGAAAGACAATCCGACAACGAGACGAGAGGGACGGGGAGAGGGCCTTTACTGCTCTAGCTTTTCACTGATGAAAATTACACACGTATACATACACGTTTACACCGAGAACCCCGCTGGGTATACAAAAGCTATTTCTCTCTCTCTTTCTCTCTCTCTCTCTCTCTCTCTCTCTCTCTCTCTCTCTCTCTCTCTCTCTCTCTCTCTCTCTCTCTCTCTCAGTCTCATGATTAGGCCTCGCCTGTCGGAAAAGAAATCTTCTTGACAGTTGATGACGAGCGTAATACTTGCCGAATTGTTTGTATGTAACATATTATACACCGATTTATACGCACTTTCGAAAGTATTTATTTACTGTACACGCGGTGCGTGCAGATTGGAATATTAGGTGTAAAGAAGCGTAAGCGTAAAAAAAAAAAAAAAAAAGAAAAGAAAAAAAAAAGGAAGAAGAAAAAACAGGAAAAAAAAGAAACAAAATAGAAGAGAAGGGAAAAAGAAAAATAAAACAAAAAAAAAAAAAGAAAAGGAAAGAAGGAAAAAATAAGAGAGACGAAGAAAATTTATAATATTATAAGGGGAGGGAAATAGGGGGAAATAGAAGACGATGTTATTTTACAGGGTAGTCGTTGACCCGTCGTCGACGCGTCGACGAACCAGGGCTAACGACCTACGCCTCGAAGGACGTTTAAAAACAGTCTTTCGTCTTCCCCTGAGTATATTGAACTTTAAAGGAGTGACAATAGTCACCTCCACGTGATGCCCAACGCCCCATTCCTAAGAACCCATCCATCGAAGTGTATTAAGTTTGTACGTAGTGCGACGAACGGATCGAACTTGTTGTGGGGGAAGGCAAGGAGGAAATTTAAAAAAAAAAAAAAAAAAGAAAGAAAGAAAGAAAAAGAAATGTGCTTGAACGATGGCGATAATGATAATGATGATCATGATGATGATGATGATCATGATGATGATGATAATGATGATGATAATGATGTCGATCGAAGAAACAGAAAAATTCGAGAAGTAGCTAAAATCGGCGGTTATTGTTTAGATGTAATCAATTTATCATAGAGGATGTCCGAAACAAAGTTCGTATGAGCAGTCACTTTGTACGTTTTAAGTAGCATATCAACTATTAGATGGTCCGAAAAGCAAAATCCAAATCCGAGTCTATTTCGAAGGAGATCATTGGTATCGTCTCTCTGCGAAAGGCAACGGGAAAGATTTACGAGTTTAGTATATGTATGTAATATTATGAAACATCGAGAAGATAAAAAAAAAAAAAAAAAAGAAAGAAAAAAAAAAGAAGAATGAAAAATAATGAAACAGACGGTTTTGCCGGTGGTGAGTGAATTAAAAGGAAAACGAAAAAGAAAAACAAAAAAAAAAAGAGGAAAAGAAAAGAAAAGGGGAAAAAAATGAACATAAGCAAAGAAAAGAACAAAAAAAAGAAAAGAAGAAAATAAAAAAAAAAAAATGAAAAAAAAAAAAAAATAAACGTACCGTGTATGTTATATCCACGTGTATAATTCGTATTCGCTACAGGTTGTTGGAAGCGCGGGAATGATTGTACGTCTCGCGTGGAGCTGATCGTTCTCCGTGTGTGAAGTGTAGCCATATATAGAAAATCGGATATTTTATTATGAGAAAAAAGTGTATAGATTTATATCATCCTGTGACGCTTTGTACGGTGTGCATGAAAAAAAAAAAAAAAAAAAAAAAAAAGAAAAAAGAAAAAAAAAGGAAAAAGAAAGAAAAAGAAACAAAAAAACCCACAACAACAACAACAACAACAACAACAACAACAACAACAATAACAACAACAAACGAACAAAGAAAAAAAGAAAAGAGTGAACTAAAAAGAAGAAAAAAAGAAAAGATAAGAAAAGTTACAGAAGGAAAAAACATTATTAGGGAGTAAGGAATCGTCGTGCGTCGTGCTCTCAAGAGTCGTAAAAAAAGTTTATTAATGAGTAAAAGAAAAGGGAAAAAGAAAAGAAAAGGACAAGAGAGAGAGAGAGAGAGAGAGAGAGAAAAGAAATTATAAGAGAAGAAAACCGTCTACGGTGCCGAGACGCGGAGAGGTGATTAATAATAATAATAATTAATAATAAAAAATAACGATAATGATAATATATGCAAAAGCGGTCCTAATCATTGCGCCTCAACGTTTAAGAGAGTTAACTCGTCGCAACTGACAATGAGAGACCATCATTCGTTTCTCACTTTCTTCCTTATCCTTTCCCTATTTTGTATTTTCTATAATAATTTCCTCTAGCCACATCCCCTCCCCCCTCCGTTCTTATCTTCGTTGTTTCCATAATTTCGTATCATTCGTATCGTTCACGCGAAAGAAACGTTCGTTCCTCGTTGGGGCGCGCGAAACGAGAGGCGACACACATACATACATATATATATATATATATATATATATATATATATATATATATATACACGCAAAACACATACATGAATGAACACACATAGAGAAATTTTCCTAGCGCGAGCGTGAGTGAGAAGGGGAAAAAAGAAAAAGAAAGAAAAAAAAAAAAAAAAAGAAAATACCTACACGAAAGGTCGAAAGACAAATGTCAAAAAAGTACTCTCCTCGCTATCTTTTACGCGTCTCGTTATCTTCCACTGCCCACCGTAATTTCCGATGAAACGAATATGTTAATCGAACCTTTCGAAAAATATATCTACGTCGGATTTGCGGATTCTCATCGCCGTTCAGGTTAAGACAGTAGCACTCGTTAGTAAAAGAGAGATAAACGTTCATGTTATTATTATACAACGTTAATCGAGCAAGAGCACACAAATCGAAACAGCTGTCTCTCTCTTTCTCTTTCCCTCTCTTTCTATCTGCATATTTCTAACTTGCTCTATCCTTTCATTCTCTCTCTCTCTCTCTCTCTCTCTCTCTCTCTCTTTCTCTCTTTTTTCTTTATCCTTTCATTCTCTCTCTCTCTCTTCCTCTCTCTCTCTCTCTCTCTCCCTCTCTCTCTATTTTTGTTTTCCATGCAGACGCCTTTACACGACTGCCGATAATGCGAAATTTAGCGCTACGATACTTAAGCGTGTTCTTCAACGCGGAAGCTTACCGCTAAACTTCGTACAGTTACCTCGATTTCCTCCGACAAAAGGAAGAAAAAGAAAAAAGAAAAGAAGAAGAAGAAGAAGAAGAAGAAGAAGAAGAAGATAAAAGACAAAAAGTATATAACAAATGCGAGATAAGAGATCGAGTATAAAAATGACATACATACATAAAGACACACTCACATAAATACCTAAGGAAAATTGTAAATAACGGCAGCGTATCAATCTTTCATCGTCCCATTAAGTAGATTTTGATACACTCCAACGGCGAATTAACGAATCGACGCACAACTAGATAACCTTACGTGTAAATAGCATATTTTTTCACTTAACGAATATTCTCTCTCGTTAAATATTATAACGTCGCTCCCAAGAAACAGCAGGAAAAGCGTGCGAGAAAGCTCCGATGATCTTACGGGAGCGTGATTGGCCTATGTTTAAACACAACACAACAACAGCAAACAGAAACAACAACAACAGCAACAACAACAACAACAACAACAACAACAACAACAACAACAACAACAGTCATGTAATATCCGAAAGTATTCGTATAAGAAGCGCGTGCAATATTTCTCATTACTTTCATTGAAAGAATCGAAATCGCACAGACCATGTTCCTTTTTAAGAAAATTATCGGACTGTATAAGTCCAGGATAAATAAAAAGGATAATCGTTATCAATGACGCACGTTATTATACGTTTTATTCATACATATATCAGCGATTATCGACCATGACGATTTTCTTTCTTTCAGAACATCAGGACAGAAATATATTTTCGTTTTAACATTATCTTCCTCTCGGATTATGATATGTATGTACATATTTATGTATATATGTATGTATGTATGTATGTATGTATGTATGTATGTAAGTATGTATGTATGTATGTATGTATGTATGTATGTATGTATGTATGTATGTATGTATGTATGTATGTATGTATGTATGTATGTATGTATGTATGTATGTATGTATGTAAGTATGTATGTATGTATGTATGTATGTATGTATGTATGTACGTACGTATATATATATATTTATATATATATATATATTTATATATATATTTATATATATATATATATATATATATAATATATTACAATGTAATTATTCATCGTTGATTTACGCGTAAAACGCGCGAGCGATTTTCTTAAGCCGAAGCGACTTTCTAACGAAAGACTGGACAACCAGAGTAATCAAGAGTACATAATACTTTATGTATTTTATGCAATCACGACATGATACCGTTAAAACGTCTATAAGAGAACGAGGCTGTCTTTCGTCTCATATTTATGAATGAATTATCGATATAACGATATATTGTATACCGTTCTCAACTGTACTGTTGTCATAGATATTTTGTTGTATAAAAAAAAGGCGAAAAAAAAAAATATGAAACTACGAGATATGTACAAGCATACAAAATGAATATATTATATGTTTAATGTAAATATCATTATCGATTTCTATTCACCAAAAATCAACGAAGAAAGAGAGAAAAAGAGTATCGGAGTCGAGTTTTTTAATTCACTTTCATATTACCCGCGCTATTACGTGACCCAATGACGTAGCATTATCAATATTCTAATCATCTTAGCGGCATAAAGACGAACGGCATAAAGACGAACGACAGTCCGATCGACGCAATATCAGAGTCCGCCTTAAAGCAGTAACCTTCTCGTTATATTTTTTGAAAGTTGACGGAAAAAAGACGCGTAAGAAAAAATTTATGAATGATCAAATGATCTTACAGTTCGTTAGTTCACGATATATATCACTGGATTGTGTTATTCTTCCATTTATATTATTTTTTTTTATTTTATATCTTTTGCCGCCGTCACCGCCGCCACCGCCGCTCCCACCCGCTTTACTCACTCTCTCTCTTTCTCTCTCTCTCTCTCTCTCTCTCTCTCTCTCTATCTATCTATCTATCTATCTATCTATCTATCTCTTTTTCTCTATTTCTCTCAATCATTCAGACCTTTCAAATATATCGTTGTCTTTATACTTCATTGACGAAAAGTGAAAAGAAAAAAGAAGAGAGGATGGTTCCGGTAATGCTTCAAATCGAGGATCTATCGTATATCAGCGTCCTCTTGTCGTGTAATGACGTCACTTCCCAAATAAAAATAATGAAAAACAACTACGAGGTAAGAAATTGTCAGTCATATATACATGTGTATGTATGTGCGTTTGTGCGTGCGTGTGTGTGTGTGTGTGTGTGTGTATATGTCTCGATACATACAAGGTAGATTTTCATGCATAAATATAATTTATTCGAGTTTGTTTCGTGCGCAAAAAAAGAAAAAAAGGAAAAAAAAGATAAAAGAAAAAAAAGAAAAAAAAAAGAAAAAAAAAAAAGAACAGACACCAAGCGCACTTGCGCGATCTAGCGCCTACGATCAAGGATTGACGACGACAACGCTTCCAACGCGACTCGTTATCACGTGATATTGATATGCCAAAGTTCGATTAAAATGCAACATCGATGATTACTTTCATTAGTCTACATATGTATCAGGCATACATCGCGACGCGTTAATATTCGAAATTGTACTTATTCCTAGTTACTCATTTGCATATATTTATTTATGTTAATAAGATACGACTTTGGTTATATTCCACGTTTCATATTGTTTCTAATATTTCCTTTGTTCATTTGTAATCTCCATTAACGAACGCAAAAAAAAATGTAATAGACGGTTTTTTTTTTGTTTGTTTTTCCTCTTATCTTTTTTTTATTTTTTTTTTTTTTATTTTTTTCGTTTTTTCTTTCTTTTTTTTTTATTTTTTTCGTGAACATCGCGAACATCGAAAACTTCATGACGATATGTGTTCTATCGATCTATCGAAACAGCAATTTCTTCCAAAGAAGAAAAAGAAATATTACTTATATAATTTGTATAAGTTGATTTATTTTTTTTTTTTTTTTTTTTAAATGACGAAATATTCGAAAAATTTACTTCGATCGTCATTCATCCATAAATTTACTATCTATAACGATTTTTAATCTCCACAGTATCTACACTTTTTTTTACGTTCAAATAAGAATCGTTATTAAAAAAAAAAAAAAAAAAAAAAAAAAGAAATATATATATATATATATATATATATATATATATATATATATATAGAAATTTAATAAAGCTAATAAATATTCATACATATATGTATATATAATTCTTTGTGAAGCAAATAAAGGAAAAGAGAAAAACAAAGAAAGACAAAGGACAAAGAGACGAAGCGAGCTTTATCGATAAACGTAGTTATTAAAGATGCAATTAAATAATATTACTATCTATTTATGATCACGTGTTCCTAGACACAATTACGAATTTATTCATACTATCGGTCATCTACACTACGAATATATTTATACATTGTTATAAAA
Source organism: Vespa crabro (assembly GCF_910589235.1). Lineage (NCBI taxonomy): Eukaryota > Metazoa > Arthropoda > Insecta > Hymenoptera > Vespidae > Vespa > Vespa crabro. The sequence continues at coordinate 9,383,697 of NC_060958.1, read as the reverse complement.
ACAGATTTAAGAAATCAAAGTTATACATACGTAATAAAACGAATGCGATTTGTATATTTAATTTCGTGTAGTACGTGTAGTAATTTAAAGATGATTCGTTGTCTCTTTCTCTCTCTCTCTCTCTCTCTCTCTCTCTCTCTCTCTCTCTCTCTCTCTTTCTTTGTCGGATTATTTGATAACCTTCAAAAAGTAAAAACATATAAACGTCGAAAATGTAAGAATAATATGTTTGGTAATGAAGGTCAATCAATGGGAAGATTTTAGATTGGAGTATGGCTATGTTATCGTCGTTATCGTTTAAAAACAAAAGCGTCGTCGTGTATTTTAATCAGATATCGGAAGTCACGATTGATTGTGCAATAATGAACTTTTCTTGGTAACAAAAAGTAATGGAAGGACAAAAAAGAGATATTAATGAAAATGAAATGAAAAGTTACGCTATTATATAAGTACCGTCGCAATGTGTTTTGATTCCAGTATATCAGACGATACTATTTAATATTTATTCGTATAAGTCACGCACTAAGTTATCGATCGTCAAGAGAGTGGATCACGTATTATATTTCGATCTTTCCTCGCGACAAGTACGGACATACGTAAAGTGATTCATAAAATTACAGACAACACACACACACACACACACATATATATATATATATAAAATTATTAAACATACATTATTACTGTCATAGTCTCGTATGGTGATATCATTTAACCTTTAAAAACATTGACAAAAAATCTTTTCAATAATCATCATATCTCATATGAATATAAAAAATATCTCTCGATTCGAAGATATATAAAATCATATAAAATCATATCTTATTTATTTAATTATGTATTTAAAAAAAAATCTAATATAAGATAACTAACCTATTAAGGAAGATCTTCCAGAAATTTGAAATTCCATCGTAACATTTTATCTATTTACTTTATTGCACTCGTATAGTTTCACGTAATTCTTTTCACGTTTCGCTTATACACGTCCATCTTAGAGTTCGTTTCTTTGTTCTTTGAAAAACATAATTAATATCATAACAACGAGAAAAAGAGAGAGATACAAAGAGAGAGAGAAAGAGACACGTCACACAATTTTCCATATTACTCGACACTTCTGTTTCTCGCGGGCTTTCTCAAGTTATCGACCAATAGGAGACATCATAGTGAGAGGCGCGAAATCAGTTGAAGACGAATCGTGCAGTTTATCGAACGTTAAGTGAAGTGGGAGAAAGTTTACTCATCGCGCGTAGAATCAAATTGCCGTAAAAGCAGTTCTGAGTTAAGTGTAAAATACTAGTTCTATAAGTATAAGAAACAAGAAAACCGGGGAGAAATTTATGCTCGCTGCGTCCCTGGCGAACGGCGACGTTACCAGAGTGATTGCTGAGTCACATATCGTCGACGATCTCTTCGAGACAAGGTGTACTTTTGTGACTCTCCGTTAAAAGTTATTTTATTGTTACGTATCTGTTAAAACTCCTCGTCAGCAGATAATCGTGTCGTGGATAATAACAAAATGGTTTAATTGTGTGAAATATTTATCGACGATTCGTCGATCTCAAGGTTAAAAAGGAGGTCTAAAAAAAAAGAGAGAAACATTCTCGAAAACCCGGTATAGTAGTCGATGACCTGTCATCCTACCTGTATCTCAACGTATTTTTATTATCTTTAACTGTCCTTTACTCGTACCGTTCACTCATGCGTATGTGTATATGTATATGTATATATGTATATATATATGTAGGCATCCTTTTTTTCATTGCCTATCGTACCGCAATAAAAAAAGATACACAAGGGCAAACTGTCAAGCATCGAAAATCCTTGAATTTTCGTGGACGAGAGTAAAGGCGCGCGTGGGATGTGCGCGAACCGTGCGAAAGTTTGACGGGAGAGAGTGCATGTTTTGAGGTTATTTCTGTATCGGTCGCCCGTGTAACTGACCTACTACACCCATCGAAGGCTAACTCAAAACCTTTATTTTGCTTCTGACAGTCGTCTCGACAAGACGATCTTCTAACAATCATCTTCGAAGATCAAGTAGCAAGATCAGTATTGGAATTTTTCGCTCGAGTGAACACCAACATCGTCCACGGTACTACTTAACCTCAAAGTGACACTTAAACAACAAATTCCGAGAAACGAAATCGAGTGATAAGGATTAAATATACGTCGTACGTTTTTACTAACTTTGTCGATTATTCTTGACGCAATATCGACATTTTCTTAAGGATAGTAAGGACGCTTTACGCGCCATTGATCCATGATCAACATGCCAAAATTGTGGCAGGTATCTGAAAGCAAAAAGAAGCAACTGTGACGACACGTGAACGAATACAGAACTTTCTATAGTTTAAGTATTTCTAGTGAAAGGATTAGAACTCGGTGTGCAAGATGTTGTGTCTTAAGAAATTGTATCGAGAGGAGCTGTTGCAGCTGGCGCTGTTACTCTCCCTCTTAAGAGTAGATCCAGAGTCTTACTTTGGCTTGGATATCCAAGCTATGGGTGTAGGCTCTTTGGATCTTCATAATGGATCTGGATGGCACACAGACGCTCATACCATCGTACATCGTCCAATGTTTGTACATCCTAAAAATTTGGACTCGATGCTTTTAAGCTATGAAAGAGATCTCTTTGAAGAATTAAATTCTCTGGGAAGGTACAATAGATTGAATTCAGGTTCTAACGATATCCATGCATACTTACTCAATGTAGAGAATACTGGTAAAAATGCTGCTGTTGCTGGATCCAGTTTACCTGTTTCTAATGAAACAACAAGAAATATGACATCTCCAGATTCTCCTAGTTCTTCTCAACAACCTGCAGAACCTGTTGGCGCAGCAGAACTTACTCAAGAGGTATTTGTTTTGTAAAATGTTTTAGTTTATATGATTGGACCACAAAGTTATATATCACACATATTCTCTATTTTATATCGTATATTTTATTTTTGAATAATTACATACATATTGACATTGATGTAAAATTCTATATTCAATAGTTTAAACAGTTATACAGATATGTTGATGGATCATATCATATAATAGGTCATAGTACATTCCCTTTAGCTATACACAATTATAGACATTAATATAATGTGGCATGATGTTATGAGGTTTCTAAGCTTTAGAACAGTTTTTTAAGCTTAAGCTTGAGCATTAATGCTTCTTTTATCGTTTTTTCTTTTTTTTTCTTTTTTTTTTTTTTCTTTTTATTAATAACAACATTTTTAGTGTATAAGAATATATAGATTTTTAAGAAGATATAGATTTTTTCTTATGTGTTTAAAAAAGAAAAGAAAAAAGTCTTTATGCATGTACACATGCAGAAGAAAAAGCAAAAAAAGTATTTCTCTTTCATCCTTAAAAATGTTTAAAATATTTTTCTTTCTGAGAATAGAGCGCTTTTAAAAATCAGAAATAACCATCTTGACACTGAAACGTCCGTTGCAATCGTTCTCTCTTTCTCGTACTCGTATAATCTCATAGTGTAAATGACCTCGGAGACACGTTTACTGCTACCAACCAGAATCCTTCTAATAACCTTGCAATACAAAAGCGTATTATCTTGAACTTCTTTAGGTGATATTAATGTAATACGTATTATTTCAATTATCGAATCTTACGTAAAACTATTATTATTAATCGTTTTATAATTATCTATTATCATAAATGGTATAATAGAATTATATTCTTTTTATACATTTCTAAATGAAAGTGCAGATATATTAGAAAGAATTAAAATTGATATACATAAAATAAGAAAAATAACATAAAATAACAAAAAAGATTATTTATTTTATTATTGACTCGACATATACCGTAGACACGTTATTTAACGAGAAATCGTGAGAAGACTTTCTAATATCTATAACCGTTCACATCTAATCAGCCAATATATTAATGACTTTAAAAAAAAAAAAAAAAAAAAAAAGTCAATTTTTTTTACTTTACATAATTAATTAATAATCACAATTACGATACAATATACCGTTGATGTCAATATTTATAATTTTGGTTACTCATATCAATCGTTCCATATGGATATTATATAAATTAATAATTTTATTCTACGATAATTAGATGCATTGATTTAAATAAGGAAAAATATAAAATAACGTAGATAGACATCTTAATATTTTATCTTAATATAATATACATCTCAATAGATGAACAATAAAATATATCGTTATAGTTCGATAAAAATATATAAAATTTCGTTTGTTCAAACGAATGATCATAAAATAAAATGATTATTATTATGAGCATGTGTTTCGTTTAGAGAAAAATTCTTGAAAAAATAACAGAATAAAAGAAAGGACATAGAGAAAAATCGATCGTTTCGGGAAACTCGTCGCATTTTTCGTCCATTTCAGAAAGTCAATATCAGTTTTCTTTTGGGATATCAATACATAATCCTTGGACAGATGAGATCACTCGCGTGCATGAGATCACGTGAGTGTACAACTCACCTATACTTTTCTGGATTAGTGGGCCACCTGTGCTAATAACCTTCGTGTCACTATGTAGTATATGTATATATATATATATATATATATATATATATATATATATGTTTGTCATCGTGATAGGATTGACGATGATCCCATTGCATTTAAAGGAACGTTTGAATTCAACCTAAACCAAGGTGAACATCTAGCCGAATGAATCAATTGTATTCATAAATATGTTTTATTTTTTTATTTCTTTTCTCTCTGTTTTCTTTTTTTTTTTTTTTTTCTTTTTCTTTTCTCTTTCTTTTCTTTCGTATACAGTCATATGCGCGTGAACAACGTACGTGTAGATACGTCATTTTGATAAAAAAAGAATGCATGTCGGTGCGCAAGGACATGTTGTGGATCCCGACAAATTTTCGTGCAAATTTTCTTTTACACGACCTCGATAACAAAAATAATCACAAGTATATGGGTATATACATATACACATATGTGTACGTAGATACATACGTATATACGTAAGTCCGTAGTCGCAATGGAAAAAAGAAAAGCGCGAAAACCAGACGCGACCTCGTTTCACTGAGAATTAATGGGAAACTCTCGTGGTCGAGTCTTTCGAATACTTCTGAGAGAATCCAGAATTAGATCTGTTCAGAAATCTCGGAATATTTTAACTTTCCAGGTGTATTATATTTAATGTATTATATTTCGAGGTAAGATTCAGTCACTCGAAAGAATTACATACGGTATAATGATGTTTAAAAAATAATTTATTTGAATAAATCGCCAACGGGACTTGCCAATTTTCGATGTCCTACGTATTTCCGTAATGGCGACGAAATTTTATCACAAAATTCTGTTTAAAATGATCGTTATATTATTATTTCTTTATTTGACGTCATGCTGTCGTTTAGCATTTTTATACATTGACATATTTGTACGATATTAAAGAAAAACTTGTATTTTATTATTCACAATAAGATATACGTATAGCGTGTGTGTGTGTGTGCGCACGCGCGCGTGTGTTTATGCGTTATGCTAACATTAACGCTAACGTACAGCTGACGATAAAAGTTATCACTCATCAATTTGTTCTATATTGAAAATTTTTATCAAGAGAAAAGAAACTCTATTTCATATTCCAATCAACCAACCAACCAACCAATCAACCATCCATCCATCCACCCATCAATCCATCCATCCATCCATCCATCCATCTATCCATCCATCCATCCATCCATCCATCCATCCATCCATCCATCAAGGAAAATATGAAACAAAGAAGTTGAACGAGTATAAACGTAAAAGAAAAAGAAAAATCCTGAGGATGATCAAAAGTGAACGTAATAACAAGAGAGGAAAATCATTTACTGCCTTTCGATTGGCAGATTGCCACGTGACAACGTTTTCTTTTCGTCTTCTCCACGTGCAGATCGTAGTTCGTCGTCGTCGTAAGCTGACATCGTCAAAAATATCTGCAACGTTCCAATGCGAAAGAGCTCACCGATGGCTCTTTAAATTGAAACGAATGATCCCAAGAATAATTAAATAAATAGAATGTCGGGCGATAACTTTTAACTCACTAATAGAGATAGATAAGGAATAATTGTAAAGAATAAACTCATAAATGTTTTATTAAATCTAGATAAATTTTATAAATGAAGGTCAATGGGCGTTTAGTCCGACAACAGTTTCTAATAATATATCATTAACTTAGTTACATATGCGAATTTTTCTAAAAAAATTGTTTCGATGAATTATTCATTCTTATCTGTTTTTATTTAATTCCTTTGATCAGTTTTTTTTTTTTTTTTTTAATCGACAAAATACTTTCATAAGGGATATAATAATTTAATTCATAGCTATCCGAGAGTTTATAATTTACGATGAATTTTAAATTATTTTTAAATTATTTAATTTTATGAGTTTACTTTCAACTGATTTGCAATTATTTCATAATAATATAAATTTTTTTTTATAAATTATACAGAGAGATATATGATGTAACGTACAGAGTTAAATTAAAATAATTCAAAGATCTTATGGTGTTACAGTTTGTAGCTATCCATAATATGTAATATAATATAGGAGACGTGGACTTTGTAAACTAGATACATAACATGACATAATATGCTTTTATAAAATTCATTTTGAAGTATGCTGTACAAGAACAAAGTAATTTTTTAATTTCTTTCTCATTAACATAACTGCTAGCTTGGGGTAACGTAGATCTCTGTCCATCTATTAATTACCCGTAGCTATTCAGCCTTGTGCCAATTTGACTCGCTTTTCGTTCCCTTTTCATCATATACCATAAAAATATAATAGAAGGTCATACTTGGCTTAGAATCATACTAATCATATAGAAAAACTGTTTTTCATTCAATTTGATGATATCAATGAGATAGATCGACGATTTATCAAATTTTTTGTATGCATTTCTATTTAAATATATATCTAGACATAAAAAATATTTCTTTTTAACAATGCAAGCAAAGAAACGGTAAAAACAGGTCGATAATATTTTCTATACTCGGCCCAATCGAATATTCATCGAGCATAAATCGTTATCGTCGAGTCTGCTCACCGATTACGTCATATTCACGTAATACGTATACCTAGATATATTTTTTTGTTCATATATCCAATACTAAACTACAAGATTGTCTCGTGAGTTATAACTATTCCATCGCGATAATTTATAATTTATAAATTACGATGGATCTTTTTTAATCGAATTAATTTTCGATTTCGTCGTTCGACTTTGGTACGTGTGACAACGGATATGGCAAAAGACGAATCCATAAATTTTCATAAATCAGCATAACGAGCATATGCTAACGATTATCACCCGATGACCTGGCCTCAACTTGTGTGGAACAAGTAACATGCAACTTTTGCTTTCCTCGTAAACACCGGCGGACATACGTATCGTATGAAGCGATGGTCTTTTTCTTCTTCTTCTTTTTTTTGTTTTTGTTTATCGTGAAGTGCCCATGATAATTGTTCGTTTAATAACTAATCAAGCTTTCTCGATTATTTTTGATTTTTTTCAATATCGAAATTTTCTCGCGTTTTACACGATTTCACAAGAAAACATGAAGATGTCAAGGAAAAAGAAGAAACAACCAAGGATAATCACCATCTTTGTGGCCGATGACGTACGATAGTTTTAATTGATAATAAACAATAGATAAGCTAAAAGTGTGATTAACTCGAAAACGTGTTTGTTCTTGTTACCTTTTTTTTTTTTCTTTTTTTTTTTAAATATTTTCAATAGAGTCAGTTCAGTTTTAATAATAATAAGTGACAAACTTGTGATAATAATGCAACGATATCATATTATTGAATTGATCGATAATCGTAATAATAAATACAAGTATAGTATCTTTTCTTTCTTTTTCTTTTTTTCTTTTCTTTTCTTTATTTGAAAACATTTGATATATCTAAATAAATAACACTACATAGTAATTTTTTTAATTGAAAATTTTCAAATCTTTTTTATTCGAACGAAAAAAAGAAAAAAGAATATAAATAAATATAAATAAATTTTATATTTTACATTTAATATTATTTTGTCGATAAATAACGCTATAGAGGATATTTCGTTGAAAATATTTATATCTAAATAAATAACATTATGGAGTATTTAAATATCTAAATGAACAGCATTAATATTTTTTATATTGAAAATTCCAACGTTACTTATTGATCAATCCAATAGTTTTCGTTCAATGACCAGTGAAGATTACCACAATTGAACTACATATGACACGATGGCGTTCTTTTACACGTTGTCTCTTCGTTACCCAATCGATCGTATCAAAGCAATTAATTGCACTTTAACGTCGCTTCAGAAGCTCCACGATAGAACTATACTTGCAATCGACTAGTATAGCTAAATATAGATAACAATAAGCGCGAATTTTCTCTTATCTTTGTTTATCGTTCCAGAAGATGCTTTTATGTTCGAATAATGATTGATCGATTTTTAAAAAATGGCAAGCTATTTTTTTGAGGTTCAACGAAGCCGTCAATGTTCTTTGTAAACGATATCAATGTCAGCGAACATCGTTCTCGACAAATATATAGTCATATATTAATCGTTATCTACAATTCTATCGATACCGTCGACTTTTTCTTTTTTCTTTTCTTTTTCTTTTCTTTTTTTTTTTTTTTTTTTATAATATCTTTCAAATATTTCATTTTAACAAAAGCTCTCATCCATCATCATCTTAATCGTGGCGTGTTTTTATTTTCTTTTCAGAAAAATCGATCGAAGGAAAAAGAAAAAAAAAAGAGAGAGAGAGAGAGAGAACAGAATGAAATTCTCGTTCGTAAAAGTTATTTGTTAGTACGAAAGATGACAATGTTTGATATTTAAGAAAAACTTTTAGAAAGACAATTACAAAGAGATTTGACTTTTTCTTTTTATTTGTTAAATTGGTGATAAGTGTTTTCATTCAAATCAAATTATATTTCACCTTCCGATCGTTTATATATCATATGCGTAACTTTTTGTTTCCTTCATACATGTTTATAAATCTCTTCGATTTCCTGGAAGTCGAATTATTCTTGATCGTCGTTTAGATATTCGTTAAATTTCTACAGAGATAGCAGGGGCAAGTTTAGCCAAGTTCTGCTTCGCATTGGTATTTTTCATGAATCACAGAGATACGGAAAACAGTGCCAAATTTTAGCAAGAACGTCGTTTACTTCTTCTTTTATTTTTCGTTCTGTACTCATGGGTTTTGTCGCTGTTCAAAATGATTGAGAATATATGTATATATATATATGTATATATATAAATATATATGCATTTATTAAAGAAAATTCGATACAATTTAGAAGTTTAAAATTATGAAAGGTCATATAAAAAGCATCGGTTTATTGCATTCATATGCGTATCGATTGTTTTTGGAAAAAGCATCTCGGAAAGAAAGAGATCTTTTCCTCAGTCAAGGTTGCCGAGGTCGGAAAGCAAGAACGACGATCATCTTAAAAATAACCCGATAGACGATCTTTCCCGACGTCAGTTTATCCGTTCGAGTGCACTGTTCTTATAACCTTCGCGAATCGGCCCACGCAGTTTTATGTATAAATTCGGACGTTGGAATATGCGCTTCATTGTTTCTTTCTTTTCTCTGCTATCTGACACGCATGTTGTTCTTTACCATGTATAAATCATCGTCGTTATATTATTTCCATGATTTTATCATTGCATTTCTTACAAAAAAGTTTGTCTCATGCAACAATTTTTTTTTCATTTTTTTTTCATTTTTTTTTTTTTTTTTCATTTCTTATTATCATTATTTTTTTTCTCTTTTGTTTTTTGTAATTACTTTTCTCTCTCTCTCTCTCTCTCTCTTTTTTATTTCATAATTTTTATCTCCTTCAACAGGAATTTATATTCAGATTCTCTCTGAGAAGAGAGATTAAAAAAAAGAAAAAAAAAGAAAAAAAAAGAAAAAAAAAAAGAAAAAAAAAAGAATTATTCGTGTTTATTAAATTTCTATAATCACATTGTATGAATGAATCTTTAGATAATAAAATTCGTTCCTCGAAAAGAATCTAACTTTTCCATCGTTGGCATAAAAGAAATCTTTTTTACCAGCCATCGCTCAATCAGTTAGAATTTCTCGTTGCTTTGGGCCATAAACGGCATTGATCCCGATAACTAGTTTATATAATAGCAAACGTTGTAGATAATTAGAAACTCTTTTAAAGTGTATCGTAGCGATTGTATTGAAGGAAAAAAAATGTTTGATATGACAGAGATGGAGATAGAGATAGAGATAGAGAGAAAGAGAGAGGGGGAGAGAGAGAGAGAGAGAGAGAGAGAGAGAGAGAGAATAAATAAATAGATATAAATATGTTCGAAAATAATATACGATACATTACGCGTTCCTAAACGTTACATTAGATATTCCACGACCTAACATGCGTTAGACTTCATTGATGATGCGAATATGATACGTATGGCAAAATCATCGTAAAATGATTTTTATTAACAAAAAAAAAAAAAAAAAAAAAAATCTTATGCGAAACGATAAGAAAAATACATATTGATTACAACGTGTTTTACTTGGATTGGTAAAAAAAAAAAAGTTAGATGATCGATAACCTTGATCCTGTTCGAGTGACACATACGAACTTTTATATAATCGATTGCGGAAAGAAAAACAGATATCTTTTGTTCTTAATAACTACTACTGTACATTAGCGAACGCATTCTAATCGCTTATCTAAGCTGAAAATCATAGGTAAATCGAAGAGTTTCTTCTTATACGTTATAGTTATTCGCATAACTTTTCATAAATGTTTCATTTCTTATCTATCGAATGCGCGCTCTTTAACGTTTCATCTCTTCTCTTTTCTTCTACGATCGTTCATTCAAAATTATTACGACTACGTTATTTATATAGTTTTCATATTTTTATATCCTCCTCCTTCAGTTCGATTTTCAATCTTCTTTTTTCTTCTTTTTTTTTCTTTTTCTGTTTTTTTTTTTCTTTTTTTTTTTTCTTTCTTTTTTTTATCCATAGACGTGTTGCTTGTAAATATATACATAAATGACATTTCTTTTTCTGTCTCTCACACACATGCACACACGCGCGCGCATATACTTTCTTTCACTTTCTTTCTATCTTTTGGCAGTGATAAAAAAAAAATGTTAAGCTTAATGTTTAGCGTATAATGCTTTATCAGCGATATGTCATCACAAATAAGATATGTGTATTTATCGAAATTTATTAAACGTTATTTTGGTTGAAAATTTCGTGAAATATCGTCACTCCATGTTTACTTCTTCTCTTTTTTCTTTTTTTTTTCCAAATTTTCTTTCTCCATGTTTATTTTTTCATTGAGTTCAATAAACTTTTTGAAAATTGTTAGAATAATCGAATTCTTATAATAAACTATCATCAATGATTCATGTGTAATCTTTAGATCGATAATAGCATCCCGATGTTTATCGATAGTTTTAGTGCGCGATGATGCTATACGTTTAAGAAAAAAAAGATAAAAGTTAACCAGTTGCGATTATTGAGTCTTCTGGTATGAACGAACGATAAAATGAGAAATGAAAAATAATAGAAAGTAACGATAAAGTAGAAACGGCGCGCAAAGTTACATTTCGTCATCAGAGCGATAAGTTACGCGATTTCTCGCAACGATCAATTAGTAACCAACGTTTTACAATTATAACTCACTGATTAAAATCCCGACAATTATTTATCATAAATATATATATATATATATTTATGATATATATATATATATATATATATATATATATATAATATTATATAAAGAGATTAGAAGCTTTCGCTTATTCGTGGATTTCTAATTAATCTGTAAAACGATCTTACGTGAAATAAATTTCAAATTCAATATAGAATTAAATGATATCTTTTAAAAATTGTCAAAATAATTTTTTATTACGTTTTAGATATTTCAATTTTGCGCGTAGATTCGTCCGCTTGACGCATCAAATCAACGTGTTCGTGTCTAATAAAACGTTAATGAGGGGGAATAAGGAAAAGAAGGAAAAAAAAAAAAAGAAAGAAAAAAAAAGAAAAAAGAAAAAAAAAGAATGTGATAACAAAATGGAACGAACGTGAAACGACGGTGTACTCATCTTAAGAAGTAATGTTAGAAATTCGTCGCGAAAGATCACGACTCTGATACTGTTCATTTCCTTTCATCTTAATTCTTACTTTCTTGTTTTTTTGTTTTCCTTTTGTTTCATTTTCTTTCTTTCATTGCGCAAAAAAGAAAAAAAAAAAAAAAAAAAAGAGGAAAAAAAATTCGCTAATGGTATCTTCGAATATCAAAAGTAGGCAGTAATGGCAATAATGTTAGTATCAAGCCGACTGTTATACCGTGCTCATCGTTATCTCTTGGCACGCACCAAATGATCTTTGTCGTCTCAGTTGTCTCTTTTGAATCGTCGCGATCGTTGTGTTGTGATCTTCAGGCCTACCAGCATTTCTCTCCCTCTTCTTATCGTTCCTCGTGTATTCTCTCCTTTATGACACTCAATGGTCAGTGTTGTGATCGCGATCGTCTAAAGAGGCGCCTTAGTCGAAGAATCCACTTTTAATATCACTTCTTCTTTTTTCTCCTTTCTCTTAGGATCACGTCACTTTCCACTTTCTTCCTCTCTCTCTCTCTCTCTCTCTCTCTCTCTCTCTCTCTCTCTCTCTCTCTTTCTGTTTTTATTTAGTGATCAAGTATCGCCATCGTGTATATAGATAAGGAAGGATACCACGAAGAAAAATCTGTTAAAGTAAGGACAACGTAAAGTTCTTTAATCTTTTTCTTTGATCATTTTTGTCGTTACAAAAAAAAATAAAGGAAAAAAAGAAAAAAAAAAGGAAAGTACCTATCTGACAAAATAAACTCGTCTAATTCCGTTAGATTCATAGATCGAAATCATATTTAAATGTTCGCAGATACGTATATACATGTATACTCGAACTGTGTCGTCGTTGACTCACAAATTATATTAACGATAGGTCTAGAAAGAAAAAAAAAAAAAAAACAAAAAAAAAAGTAAAGAAAAAAAAGAAGAACGAATGAAAAAAGCAAAACACATATTCGTACGGCGTTAAATCCGTTACGAGAAATACGATTGTGATTTTTCTTTTGCTATATCTAAGTAAAAAATTTTCTTTTCGATATTCTTCATATATATTTATTCGAAAATCTAAGTTTTTATATCGTTGTATGATTATGATCAAGGTGTTACTCACATGGACGTAGAAGTTTTTCTTTCTTTCTTTCTTTCATTCTTCTTATTCTCTCGGTTTGAGTCAATAACGGCGCCGTGTATTACGTAAGCCATCTAACCATAGTTAGAAAAGATTGCAAGATGTAATTAACGTGTTCGTTTCGTACAGTTTGTAGGGGAAAAACCCGCACTTCATGTCGAGAGAAATCACTTCTCCCATTCAACTCTCTCTCTCTTTCTCTCTCTCTCTCTCTAACTCTTTTCTAGTTCGAGATGTCTCATCTTAAAAGGGACCATCCGATTTTTGTCTATGTGACTTTTTTTTTTTTTTTTTTTTTTTTTGTTTTCTGAGAGCAACTCAAAGGTGTACAACCGGTTGGAGAGAAACACTTCAATGTTTTTGAGACACACGAGGACTCTCTTCGCTTTGCTTCGTTGCTGACGTCATCGTGAAAATCAACTTCTATAAAGACGCCCGCGAATATTAGTCTTTCTCGTCGAGATCGCGTGCTAGACCTTCCCACTTTGTAAACTTTTTTTTTTTCCCGATCCTATAGAGAAAGACGGAGAAGATTAAGTCATCGTAATCATTGAGATAAAGTCGGCTCGTAATGGGGTGAGGGGGAGGGAAAGAAGAAAAGAAAAAAAAAAAAAAGAAAAAGAAGGAAAAAGAAAATCTCTCATACTCTTGTTTTCTCCTTCGATCGAGAGTATCGGTGAAGGTCGTGAGAAAGATTCGAAAAGAAAAAGAAAAGATCGCTCGTTGATTGATAACGATAAGGATTACTTTTTTGGCGGGAAATCTTTTAAATTCCGTTAAGTACAATAACGATAATCGGATCTTCACAGATTGAAAATTTTTTCCTTTCGTTTTTTTCTTTTCTTTTCTTTTTTTTCCCCTATTTTTTTTTTCTTTTCTTTTTTTTTTCTTTTTTTTTTCTTTTTTTTTTTTTTTCTTTTTCATGCGTTGTATTTCCGATACAAACCGAGATATCTTGTTAGGATTGCTGCCAAGATCGAACACTTCTCCTCCTCATTGTCTTTCTGTTATCGTCTCTTAAACGTGTATTTAAGATCGGTATTTTCTTCGCGTAGACAACGACGATCTTTTGCCGTACGATTACTAGCTCGTGTTATAACATGTGCGTGCATACGAACGATAGTTTGTAATTCTTTCTGCTCGTTCGTTCGTACATCGAGAATTATATTTATTACGTTATCAAAAATAATATGCATGCTTTTTGTTCGATCCCTGTGTAAAATGAAAAAAGGAACATTTCCAAGTATTTTTATCGTAATACAGTGACAATATTAGTGATATCATATATCAGTAAGGTAATCTCAAAAACGTTGATACCACGAAAAAGTTTGAAAGCGGTGATGTCGTTTTGCAGAATTCCAGGAACGGTCGATCCTCTTCATCCGTGGTAATTTTGAAAATGTTTAGAATAAGAAAAATGTTTTCATTTGATATAATTTGTAATTTACGTTCGTATATGAAATAATTTATTTTATTTTATCTAACATAATCGATTCTTATTATTCTTCGGATAGTAAGAAATTACTATCGTGCGCTCGCTTGGGCGCCTGTTGTGTATATGTATGTATATGTGTAAAATGATTAGGTAGTGGAAGTATTTAAAATCATCGATTATTGAAATCATTAAAATTGAAGATATGAGATCGAGGTAGAAACAGAGAAAGAGAGAAATAGAGATAAGTGCTAATTTTTGGAGAAAGCTATTCCAAGAAATTTAAAATATCGGAAGTATATATCGTTATAACCAATGTGATAAAGCTTAATTATAATACATAAAATTTTGTTTACATTTCAATGATAAAAAAGAGAAAAAAGTGAGATAGATACGCATATATCTTTTTTTTTTTTTCTTTTGTATATCATTATATTATTATTATTATTATTATTATATATATATATATATATATATATATGTGTGTGTGTACGTTATTTATGTAGATTGCAAACGTGTAAAACATATTGCATGCAAAGAATTTCACAACAACACGTTGTTGTTTACAGTACTAACGATCTAAATCCAACCAAGTCTCATAATATACATAGATAATAAGGAAGCCTATCGCATTGCATCGCGTAATCATTGTCCAAACTGTCCTTAACGATCGGGCGTAATTTATCGAGAAATCCTTCGCTTCATGATTACTCCTTTTTTTTTTTTTTCCTTGCCTCTTTCGATCTTCGACCTTTCCTTACGTGCGTTAGTATTACCACGCTTTATACGTAATTCTTCTTGTTATGTAATTGCATCGTAGCATAAATCGTAAACATTGCATTTTCCGTAAAGAATTATGAAAGAAGATGGAATAGAATTTGATTTTTTTTCTTTTCATCTTCTTTTTATATTTATATTATATATATATATATATATATATATATGTATATATATAAAGAGAAAGAGAGAGAAAGAGAGAGGGAGAGAGAGAGAGAGAGAGAGAGAAAATCAAAAAGAGAGAGAAAAAAAATGTTTTTTTTTTTTTTTTTTTTTTTTTTTTTTTTTTTTTTTTTTTTTTTTTCAATAAATTATATGTTAGATAATTTAATGCATTGCTATTATTTATTACGTTCTTAAAAATAACAAGAGAGATAATTTGCATATTTATTTCTAACTCGATAAATAAAAATATAATAATTATTATATTATGACATTATTTTGAGTTCTTTCATATGTAGATCAAATGTATCTACTTGAATCATCCAATCAATGATTACTAAGTTATTTCCTCTGGATTTTATCAGTGGCGCCCTCTCTGAAAGTAGAAGACTTCCTTGCAGGCGGTCGGTATAAAGGCTTAAAATCTTTTTACCATTTTTTTTCTTTTCTCTTCTTCCTTCTTTCTTTCTTTCTTTCTTTCTTTCTTTCTTTCTTTCTTTCTTTTTTTCTTTCTTTTTTCTTTCTTTCTTTTTTTTTCTATTTATTTCATAAAACATTCCAATAGATGGCAATAATAGCGTCGGTTAAAGTTGTAACTGTTAAACCGATCAAAATCTCATATAATACTTGCATAAGTAATTGTCGTTTCGATATCGAGAGAAATATAATCTATTCGACGACTGTCAGTTCCTATATTATATGAAATAAACATATTTGCTTCACACACACACACACACACACACACACACACACACACACAGAAATATTAGATAATGAATTACAAATTGAAAATGTTTTTAGTGTTGTAAGAAAAGAAAAAGCGCCATATTGGATATAAGGTTGTGGATAGATAAATTGATGACAAGAAGGAAAAGAGTTGGTAGTCTTATGTCGTACCTAACAGGTGTCAGGTGTAGAATAAAATTGATTATATCCTTTTAACGAATGATTTCTCTCTCTCTCTCTCTCTCTCTATTTTCTTTTCTTTTTCTTTTTTTAAATATTCTTCTTACAATCAATAGATCTAGCCCTTTACTTTCTTCGAGATCGGTTCGAAGATCTCGAGGAGAAGCTGAAAAATGATCGGTGTAGTCAAGGACCACCTTTGGTGTTTTACAGAGAAAGAGAAAGAGAGAGAGACAGAGAGAGAGAGAGAGAGAGAGAGAGAGAGAAAGAGAAAGAGAGAAAGAGAGAGTTTTGTAAGATTACCATAAACACCTCTACCACCCTCGAGTATACCGCGAGCTTTTAAAATACTTTTGCATCTCCCTAAAAAAGAAGAAGGGGACCGAGGAAAACGTCTCGCCAGTGACTAATGATTCTTTTGCCGTTGGTATAGTAGTGATGGGGAGAGAAAGAGAGAGAGAGAGAGAGCAGAGAAAGTCAATACATAGTTCGATATTGAACCACCCGAAAGACTACGTCGGTCTTTCTTTATGTTTCTTTTTTTTTCTTTTCTTTTCTTTTCTTTTCTGTTTTTTTTTCTTTTTTTTTTTTTTCTTTCTTTCTTTTTTCTCCCTTTGTCCCCTTTATCATCGTCGAAAATTATATTCCCGTTAGATGTCGCCACTGGAGAGATAACTACGCGAGTAAAAATAATTGTTATAAGTTAAATTTCAATATATATTTCGATATTCGTAATGTATCATTTATCAATGATTTTCGCGTAAAGAGAAAATAATAAAATAGATATGGTCATTTAAAAAGTTTACATTGGATCTATTTATAAATCTTCATCGATAAATAATAACAACTAATATATAAGCGAAATGGCAACCGCGAGTAGCATATATACGATTTTACTCATTAAGAACGTATAATTATCAGTTGTCCAGGGATGAACTCTGAGTATCTTCAATAAAATATGTATTCTAAAGAGAAACCGAGGAAACACATCGACGATGCATGAAAGGATATCTGCTCATTAACGTCGGTGAAGAGATCGTCGGTGATTAGTCCGTTTAATTATCCCGATGCCGATCGAGTCGGACGATATGTAAAATTGTGAATTATTATTAACACAATCTCTATATTGTGTGTATGTATGTGTCTATGTATTCGACATAATCGTTGGAAACGACAGGACGAAGTCATGTCCTTTCTCTCTCTCTCTCTCTCTCTCTCTCTCTCTCTCTCTCTTCCTCTTTCTCCACTATCTCTCCCTCCCTCTCATCTTCATGTCAGGCTAGCAAAGATCGGGGCCCGTTCACCCATTCGCAAGATGGACACTCGCTTAACCTTACGTCTTCTCAGACCTACGTCCTGCTCGTTAACATTTTTTTTTCCTTTTTCTTTTTTCTTTTCTCTTTTCTCTTTTTCTTTTTCCTTTTTTTTTTTTCTTTTTTTTCTTTTTTTATCTTCTACAGACGTTACACCACCAAACATGGAGAAGGAGGGCTGTAACGTGGAAAGTTTGCGCTTCTTAAGATAGATAGATAGAAAGAGAGAAAGAGAGAGAGAGAGAGAGAGAGAGACAGGATAAATCGAAGAGTGGGAGTTTTCTTTACCAGCTAGCGAATTCAAAGGGACGCCGCTTTCTTCATTTGTCAAGACGCCTCTCTTCGATTCTACCTCTCTTTTCTACTACAACTAATATTTCTTCTTTCTTACCATCGACGTTACCTATCGCTACTTCTTCGTTTTTCATTCGTTATCGAATAAAAAATTTATCATCTCGCACATCTGCTTGTGATAGAGATTTTTTTTTTTTTTTTGTTTTTTCTTTTTTTTTACGTATATTTCTTTTTATTATAATTTTCTTTTTCTTCTTAAAGGGTTTAAAGGCTCCTTCTTTTTTCCCTTCGTTTTCGTTTTTATAGGATATCACGATATTTTCTTTAACTCGAGTCGGAGCTAATTTTTCAAGATTTTCAAAGATTTTTTTTTTTTTCCCTCGACGATCTTCCGTCACGCATTCGCGTAACAAATTTAATATTACCTACCAAGAGATCTGAGATAGGTAAAAGCGCGAATTCCCTCGAGGCGTTCGAATCTTTCTTCTCTCTTTCTTATATCTCTTTTACTCTCTCTTTCTTTCTCTCCCTCTCTCTCTTTCTCTCTCTCTCTTTCTCTCTCTCTCTCTCTCTTCACATCGTTTCATATATTTATTTCTCGGAACGGTGGTCTGCCGTGGAAATGAACGAGTTCCGTTTGAATCGAACGACTTCGAGCTCCCGTCGCGCGAAATGTCTTTTGAAAATATTTTGACGCGGCGTAAGATCCACGCGTGATCGATGCCCGTTCCCCGGAGATTACATCGTGAATTGCACTTTCTTCCGGTGATGCGCCAGCAGACGCTCAGCTTCGGTCTTCCTCAGTACGGATCAGAGAGAGCTGATCTTCGACGTGCACGATTCTCACAGAAGCAAGCAAAGAGAAAAAGTAAGAGAGAGAGAGAGAGAGAGAGAGAGAGAGAGAGAGAGAGAGAGAGAGAGAGAGAGAGAGAGAGAGAAAAAGTGTGAGAGGGGTAGAGGGAATACAGAAAAAAAACGATTGGGAACCATGTGTTCCTCATTTTATTTTTTTCTCTTTTTCTTCCTTCAATATCGAACGAAAATCGATTTTTCTTTTCCTTCGATTTAAAGAACAACAACAACAACAACAACAACAACAACAACAAGAATGTATAAAGAAAAGAAAGGATATATTTTGGTAGATCGAGTCTCTCATTGGATCTTAGCCATGGGATCTTATTTGCACTAATGGCGGCCGCGAGCAGAGGAAGGCGTCCATCCTGAAACCGTCGGACTCCAGGACCGGTTTTCTTCCACGCGTAATTACAAGGTTCGGACCAATCGCTGTGTATCTTGAAAAAATTCCGGATCCTTTGCGTTCGTCCTTTTAACATAGTTCCTTCGCCATTTTGCCGTTCCTCTCCTTCTTCTTCTTCATCGTCTTCGTCTTCGTCTTCGCCTTCGCCTTCTACTTCTACTTCTATTTCTTCTTCTTCTTCTTCTTCTTCTTCTTCTTCTTTCACGTATATTCCGTAGATGAGAGAGATTATCATGAAAAATCATAAAGATTTAATCTCCGGATGTTTAAAAATAATAAAACGATCGAATTTAATGTTTCATTTATCTTATTACGTATAAGTATATGTTTGTTAATATTTCGTTTCCATGATATAAACTGGACATGCTTATATGTTGCGATTGATTTTTTTTTTTTCTTTTTTTCTTTTTTTTCTCATAGAAAAAGGACCATACAGTAAAAGATAAACCGTAATCAAACGGTAAAACCTAGTACGTTTAAACGAAGATTTATCTTTCATTCTCTCTCCCTCTCTCTCTCTCTCTCTCTTTTTCTCTCTCTCTCTCTCTCTCTCTCTCCACTATTGAAGATCCTTTTTATATTATTTTTCTCGTAAATGCGTATATTTGGAATTTACTTTGTCGCCTTAGCGGTAGTTTTGTTGGAAGATAAAAGGAGAAAGGAAAGAAAAAAATATACGATCTGATTTTGAGTACAAGGAAGAAAAGTACGTCGATGAAGTAAAATTAGAGAGTCGATGATTAAGTAACGAGAGTTGAATGTTGCTCGAGCGCAATCGGACGGGGAGTACAACGGAACGAATCGATAATCGAAGAGAGATGGAAAAGAGATGGAAAAAATGAAGGAACGAAGTTAAAGGTCTTGTACAAGCTCCTTGGTGAAATGACGTCGCGATTGCTTCTACTCTTCTTATTTTTTCTTCTTTTCCTCCTCTTCTTCCTCATCCTCCTCCTCCTTCTTCTTCTTCTTCTTCTTCTTCGATCATCGTACTTACATCGTGCATACCAGATAAGGCGTAAGGATTTTTGTACGGGAAGGGAACGATTAGCGAGAATCCAAGATCGACCTCCTATCTTGATAAATGATCGTCTCTCTTCCTTTCCATCCTTCTTCGTCCTGGATTGTCTCGACAATTCCTCTACCTTCTGCAAGTATCCCTCGTCCTCCCCCTTCTCTCCTCCTCCCTCTCTGTTTCTCCCTTTTTTCCTCCTTTTTTAACGTCGATACGAAGAGAAAGGCGGTTCTTCGAATGGCCGTCGGTCGTTTATTGCAAAAACACTTGGAAGTAGCCCAGACATTGTAATTATATCATATCGCATCAAAGTTCTCGTCCTTTAATTTTCCAAAGTGTTTTCTCTCTCTCTCTCTCTCTCTCTCTCTCTCTCTCTCCCTCCCCTCTCCCCTCTCTCCTATTCTTTTAAAAATTTTTTGCGTCACTTTTATATTCCTGAATGTACGAAGAAAAAGTATCGAATGCATAATACTATGTGGGCTCGGCTATCTACATATTAGAAAGAGAGAGATAAGGATATAACCATGAAGAAGAAGAAGGAGAAGAAGAATAAGAAGAAGAAGATGATGATGATGATGAAGAAGAAGAAGAAGGGTGGGGAGAGAAGAGAGATAAGTTACGCCCCTGTTGGGGTGAACGATCCTGACGGCACTGTCGGCGTTCCCTTTGTACACGCACCGCCCCTGACTGCTTTTGCTTCTCCGATATCCTACACGCACGACTCTTCATCTCCCACCACATCTACGTTCTCTCTCTCTCTCTCTCTCTCTCTCTTTCTTTCTTTTTTTCTTTCTTTCTCTTTCTATTTCTCCTACCATCTCGGATCGAGTTGCGTGGATACATTATACGAATTACATCAATGATACGTCGATGGGACATGAGATAAAGGGTGCTTCGATTGCAACCCACGTCGATGGCACCCAACTAGTTTTCTTTTTCTTCTTCTTTTTCTTTTCTTTTTTTTTCTTTTCTTTTCTTTTCTTCTCCTTCATCTATCCTCTTCTCCATTACGGATTATCTTACCGATTCTTTCCTGCATAATATCTCCCTCTCTCTCTCTCTCTCTCTCTCTCTCTCTCCCTCACCCTTTTCGCTTTCCCTTTTTCTTTCTCTTTCTCGTTTTATCCTTTAAGAAAATTATAAAAATAAGAAATAGTACGTGTTGTATCTCTGTATAGGGTGAAATGGAGAGAAGAAAAAAAACAACAAACGAAACAAAAGAAAAAATTAAAAAACTAAAGAAGAAAAAAAAAAGAAGAAGAAGAAGAACGAAACAGGATAACGTCCCTCAAATTTATTCCTGTCGTTTTATCCTCAGTTGAATGCGATTTTTTTTCTTTTTTTTTTTTTTTTTTTTTTTTTATCTTTCTCAGGACTCGTGGGAATCGCGCTGAAATGTGCGCATCTTTTTGAACTTCCTCCTTGTAACGAATTTACACCACCCACTCCCTCTTCCCTTTTCTTTACGAGAATCTCACAAAACCGAAGACATACCGTGTTTTCTTTTCGAGCAAGTAATTTCAGGAAGAGTTGCGTTCCCTTTTAGGCTTCCCATTCTCTGTCTGTCCTTCTTATTCTGTTTCTTTCTTTCTTTTTCTTTTTCTCGCTTGGTTCCCCTCTGAAAGGGGTCGCGCACGAGTCTTATTAAGTTCCTCCCTTACCTTGAAAAGTTCCGCTCGAATTAAATCGATTTCCATGGCACCAAAGGCCACGCCTTTCTACCTCGAACGCGCTCGCCATGCGTTTCAACGATCGCTTCGTTATGGACAAATTGAAAATCCTTTCGAAAGCGTCTACATTCGCTTTGCGTTATGTATATATATATATATTTATTGCGTTGTGTATATGTATATATATATATATATATATATATATATATATTGCGTTGTGTATATGTATATATATATGTAATATATATTTATATGTATATAAATATACAGTTACATAAATATATACGCTAGTCGTTTAAAAGATTTTCATAAACATTAAGATTTTCCGATCGTTAGTTTCTTGCTTTTCATTTTTCTTGATTTTCTCGTACGCTCGTACGATCCTCAAATATAGCGGGGATAGTTTTATTCGAAAAGAAAATTTCTTCTCGGTTTTCGAGGCAATTTCTCGGAATCTCGAGAGATACAACAAGCAAAACGATCGCTTTTCCACGGTAAGACAGGCGTCCCCTAGGATACGCTTTTCCCCCTCTCTCTCTCTCTCTCTCTCTCTCTCTTCTTTTTCTTCTTCTTCTTCTTTTCTTCTTCTTCATCTTCTTCCTTTACTCCCTCTCCCCCCCTCCACTCTCTCTTTCTCTCTGTCTCTATCTGTCTTTCTCAGCGGCGCAGATCCCGCAGGATCATTAATCAAATTCCCCCCTAGCGTCGCCTCACGTTTATCCCCTCCACAAGTCGAGACTTGGCCGCCATTACTGCGCGGCTGCGTGCACGGGCGCACTAATTAAAACCAGGAAATTAATGCTTTATACCTTTGAGCCTGCTTTCTCTCTCTCTCTCTCTCTCTTTCTCTCTCTCTCTCTCTCTCTCTCTATCTATCTATCTATCTTTCTCTTTCTCTCTCTCCCTATTCCTCTCCCTCATTCTCTTTCTCTCGATAATACGAATTCGTTTCGATCGTATAAGTTTTGTACATATAATCAGAGTACCGAAATTACGAATGTGTTGTTTTTTTTTAATTCCTTTTTTCTTTTTTCTTTTTTTTTTTTTCATTCCATCTTTGCATTTATTTATTTATTGTATATATTATTTTTTTAATTTTCGAAAAAAGAAAAGAAAGACGATCACACTTCTTGTTTAACTTGAAATTGTCTCCGAAATTTAGTTTCAACGTGGGAACGTCCATAATTTTTCATACATTATGAAATGCATCAAGATCAACATCATCATTATTATCATCATCATCATCATCATCATCATCATCATCATCATCATCATCATCATCGTCACCATCACGAACTCCTTCGTCAATTTTCGATGGAAATAGATAAGAGACATTCCGAAAGAAAGTTTTTCTTTCGGCTCGTCTCTTTTCCTCTTCGACTTTTAAAACGCAAGCAACGAGGAAATGGATGGGCGTAACCCATGGGGGACCCATTAGCGGTCAGTGGTCCATCTCGGTTCACCGCAAAACGTCTAAAGCCACTTGTAACTATGCGAATACTAAGTAATTTATGAATACTGAATAGGATTTTGTCGGGGGTAAACCATTTGGCATGGTCGCTTCTTTTTTATTCACAAGGAAGTCATTATTTTAATACTGTGTATTTGACTATCTTGGAACCCAAGCCTCTTTCTCTTTTTCTCTCTTTCTTTTGTATTTTTAAACCCTTTTATCAACTAACACATATCCGGTGATAATGAAATAGCATTTGTATTAATGATTATATTTTTTCTAATAGTAAAGCTATTCAAATATGTATTTTTTTACGGCGAATATGTTATAACAACTATTTTTAATATCTTAAATAGAAAAAACAAATATATATATATATTTATGTATGTATATATTTTTATGAATGTGTATATATATATATATATATTTGTATTTGATGGACGGCCCGATAGATCAATGGGATCGATCTAAATTGGATTTATTCTCGAAGAGGAAGAGGAAGATAAAGAAGAAGAAGAAGCGACGACGCGTCGATCGTAAATTAGTCCGGCATGCACCTGCCGTAAAAAGCAGCGAGCTGTCGTCGGTGTCGGTGCAACTTGTCTCCTTTTTCTCTTTCTCTTTCTCTCTTTCGTTCTCTCGTTGAGGTAAAGGGTGGCGTGAAAATCGAGGATAATGGCTGGTCAACCTAACGGTAGAAGCACCATTAGGTCTATTTATCGTACACACAGAGTAGTCGGAGGTCCCAACATTGCTTCCATCCTTCGTTGTTGAGAGTTGCACGCTCCTGCATGAAGGATTCAATGCGTGAAAGATGACGTTCGAAGAATACCTAAGGCGGCGTTATGCGATAACGAGATTAAGAATAAATTTGTAAAGGAGATCTCGAACGTCTCGTAATTTTTTACATGGAGGACTTTTTTTTCCTTTTCTTCTTCTTCTTTTTTTTTTTTTTTTTTTTTTTTTTTTTTCGTTGAAGGACTTTCAGGACTCGTCACAATTTATCACATTCTACGTACTTGTATTTTGACGGAATATATATTTTTCTATGTCGTCAATTGTTCATTACAGTGAACAATGAAGAGAGGAAAAGAATAAAAAAAAAAGATGACAAAAAATGGAGCGACGAAGTTGATTAAATGTCTTAAAGGTTATCTTCTATCAAGTGTACATACAACATATATGCATATTAATATTGTTTTCCTACTCAGAATATATATATATATATATATATATATATATACATATATAGTACATATAGTAATATTTATATAGATACTTAGGATCGATAGGATACTTACTACGTATACATCCGAATCGCGTTCGCGCTTCCAACGAAATTGCAGTGTACATTCTATGAGAATGCTTGATGATCGATCCATGACGCTAATGCCACGTGCCGTGCCGATAATTTATAGGTTCGATAGATGCAACTTTTCTTGCGTTCAAAGTAGCAAACTCGGTTACGGAGTTATGCAATAAGGAAACGATCCCATAAAGTTAAGTTTGTAATCGATCTAATAAACAACGTGAGCAACGCGAAAAGAAAAGTTCTTTCGATTGATCGAGTTGCTTAGAAATCGTATCGAGATTCTACAGGAAGTATGGGAGAGAGAAAGACCGGATGTGGGACTAAAAAGGGACAGAAAAAGATAGGTGGAGGGGGAGGGGAAGAAAAGAAGAAGAAGAAGAAAAAAAAAAGATTCGAGTCAAAGCCGATTCGTTTCGAACGAGACCGTCGATCGAATGCAAATCGAAGGAAAACGAGTGCACACACACACACACACACAGAGAGAGAGAGAGAGAGAGAGAGAGAGAGAGACAGACAGATAGATAGAGGGACATTTGCTATAAGAGGAAGCTTAATGCATGGCGCCGTACATCTCGCAAACGTTCCAATCGTCGTCCCTGAAAGGAAGTCAGCGTGAAGGAATAGAAAGGCTGCGCAAAGTCCTCCTATCGTCCCTCATTAAAGCGATTTACTCGCGACACTTTTTGCACCGACAAAGAGAGAAAGATTCTACGAAGGAGATCGTCTCGCGATTAACTCGGAGAAAATGCAACAAAAACGTTTAGCTTAAAGCGCAATGACGATGACTTTCGTCTACTTTCTTCCTCGGGACGTCTCTAAATTGTCGAAGCATTCCTACTCTCGTTCCGCGTTCAATTCCGGAATCGTAATAAACGCGTTTGTCGGACATTCCTCCGTTCTTCTTTTTGTCGTTTTGGGGAAAAAAAACAAAGAGAGAGAGAGAGAGAGAGAGAGAGAGAGAGAGAGAGAGAGAGAGAGAGAGAGAGAGAGAGAGAAAACACATGTGTAAGTGCATGGATACGTACGTAATCGGTACATATGTAAATAAATCGGTTAGAATATTTTGAACATTTATCAAGAAAACGATGCACTCTACGATGAATACATTTTTATATTTCTTTTCTTCTCCCCCTTTTTTTTCGTTTTTCTTTCTTTCTTTTTTTTTCTTTTTTCTTTTTTCTTTCTCTTTTTTTTTTTTTTTTTTCTACGAAACCAACCCATTTGATAAATAATAACGTAATTCACATTTGAAACATAATTTCGTTTTTCTCATATATAAAATCTTTATGTGTGCTCGGTTTATCCATTTCATGCATGAAACTCGGACTACCAGAATAGCCAAATTGCAAAGTCATTCGTAGTGTCAGTGATAGCGTGAAGCAGAAGCCATGTCCCACTCATTCTCTCTCTCTCTCTCTCTCTCTCTCTCTCTCTCTCTCTCTCTATCACTTTTGCTCTCTTTCTCCTGTTAACACACTGCACAACGGCGAGAGAAACAAACGTCGGCGAATTTCGTCGAAAGATAAGAGAATGAGATAAAAAGAGAGCGCTTACCGATCGCCATATCGAATCTCGGCGGGTAGTATATGACGACGGGACACAGAACGACACGTCCAATACAATTCGAAGAGGGACGAGCGATGCTAGATAAACACTCGTCGGCCATTACCAGACAACCGCATGTAATTGCTGATCCACAGATACACCTTCTTCTTCCGCGCCTTTTCTTTCCGTGCCGCCCGTTAACGACGCCTTTGTCTTTCTCTCTCTCTCTCTCTCTCTCTCTCTCTCTCTCTCTTTCTTTCTCTTTCTCTTTCTCTTTCTCTTTCTCTTTTCTTTTTTTGCACGCCATCGACAACGATACAATGTGAACGTACTCTTATATAAGTATTTTTCTTATGATCAACGAGTTATGATATCCCACAATCGAGAAAATTACACTTTTTCATCTCGATTGGATTCGATTAGGATTGAAGAAAGATTCCAGTATTTTTATTACGAAAATTGCGGGCAACATCGTTCGAAACGAAATTGATGAATATGTGTTTATGTATGTATGTACGTGTGTGTGTGGTTCTATCGATAGGCGAAGTAAAACGCGAAGAAGCGAGGGTTGAGTGTAAGAAAAGGATGGTTGAGGAGAGAAAAGGAGGGAGGGGGAGAGAGAGAGAGAGAGAGAGAAGGAAGGTAACTGTGGGCGCGGCGGATATCCCGCTGTGTCTTTCCAACATGGCCGACCTCATACGCACACCCACGCCAGGTTCTCTCTTCGTTCTTTCTCTCTATCTCTTTTATTATTTTTTTTTTCTTTCTTTCTTTCTTTCTTTCTCTTCTTCTTCTTCTTCTTCTTTTTCTTTTTCTTTTTCGTTTTCTTTTTCTCTCTTCCTTCTCTCACCCTCTAACCATTTTCTCCTTCTAATTTCTTTTCTCGCTCGTCGAATTACACGCTCGCCGAAATAGCTTTGAAAGGTACGCTATCTCTCTCTCGTACCTTCAAGGTAGAAATATATCCGTCATCTCGTCCATAAGCAAGCCCTATACTATCGTACAGATAACGATATTAAACGAACACGTTCGACGTTCAATAATTTATTACGGACGAATTGTTATCTTCTCGATTTGTAACTCGGTTAATCCAGTTGGTATGTAAAAAAAAAAAAAAAAAAAAAAAAAGAAAAAGAAAAAGAAAAAAAAGAAAGAAAGAAAGAAAAAAAAAAAGGTTAAGACACTTTTTAAATATATTCCGTACTTACTTCCTATAATTTCTTTTAAAAATGATCCTTAAGAAGAAATTGTCGCATAAGTTAATAATTTGTTACAATCTCACGTTAGGATTCAAGAGTAATCATTTCCTTTCGAATCCTTATCCCATTTCTTCCTCTTCTTCCGTACAATTATCCCCTCGCGGTGAAAT
Source organism: Vespa crabro (assembly GCF_910589235.1). NCBI lineage: Eukaryota > Metazoa > Arthropoda > Insecta > Hymenoptera > Vespidae > Vespa > Vespa crabro. The sequence continues at coordinate 9,355,966 of NC_060958.1, read as the reverse complement.
CTTCCATGGCGGTAAAGAAAAGAAAGAAAGAAACTCAACGAATGCTACGCAACGTCCGACGATGTTAAACAGACCACGATCGAGTTGTTACGCCTGTCCACCGTGAAGGAATCGGCAAATCTAATCGCTTCCTCGTTCAATTATCTATTCAGTACGCCGTTACCCGCTCCTAGCTTGCCTATTCTTTCGGACACGACGACGTTTCTCCGAGGAAATCGTAACGAGCCTTTTGATTTCCTTTCCTTCTTGGACGTCTCTCCTCCTGTCCTCCTTGATGCTTTTTACATCCTTACAAAAGTTCAACGGTGTTAAGGCAAACACGTTGCTGGCTAAACGTTCATTTCTTTTGATTGTATGTAAAAGTTCGAGGAAAGACGGAATCGATCTATCAGTGAGAAAAGAGAGAGAACGAAAGAGAGTGAGAGAGAGTGAGAGAGAGAGAGAGAGAGAGAGAGAGAGAGAGAGAGAGAGAGAGAGAGAGAGAAACAAGGGAAATGAAAACGGAGCAGAGCATAATATTAGATTAGCGAAGAAAATTCGTAGATTGGTTAACGAGGCTGAATAGTTATCCGACAAAATTGGCTCAATTAAAAGTCACGGGGCCAGCTGCCCCGGACGATTGTGCCTCGTCATGTGATTGGTCCCTTCTCTCGAGTCCTTTTCTTCGATCTTCCCTCCCCCTTCTATTTCTCTCTCTCTCTCTCTCTCTCTCTCTCTCTCTCTCTCGCTCACTCGCTCACTTACTCACTCCACTTCTAGATGCATCGATACTCGGCCATCATTAATCATGCACTTTTGTACGTACTCGTCGATGGGACTCCCTGCAAGGGACACATCCAAGAGACGTAACAAAAATGAGCCTCGCAAGGGTATATCGAAGGTGCAGGTATCGAACATCGTTGATACGTGCGGAACCTATTAATTTATTTAAAGTCAAACTGAAAATTAAGATTTCGAGGGGAGGAATATTATAATCCTTTATCGATAATATATTTATAGATAAATTTTGTTCTTTCTTTTATTTTTTTTTTTTTTTCCTTTCTTTCTTTCGTTACAGGACATGGATCTGATCGAAGTACTTTGGAAACAGGATGTGGATTTAGGTTTTACATTAGTCGAACCAACGAGTACAACCTGTAAAAAAAAAGTCGCTACTACGTCCGATAAAGAAACCGAGGATGAGATCGAAAAGCTCAAAGCTCTGGAAGCCATCAATGCCACCAATCAAAAGGTAAGTTAACGTCGTTCTTTTTAGTATACGTCCATTCGATTTTCATCCGAAAAAGCTGCCACAAAAGATGCCGAGATTTCTCCTGTCCATTTTAACAACGTAGGTACCGGGCCGTAATTATCGATTCGTCGATTAAGGACCATTGTTCCGTCGTTCCCGAGCAATGACTTCCCGCTTTCTCGCGCGACGTATTTTCTTTCTCCGATGCCGAGGGGCACACACAAGCTTTTCACACGCTCTCCCAGATAGAGAAAGAGAAAGAGAAAGAGAGATAAATAGAAGGGAAAAAGAGAAAGAAAAAAGATCGTTGATGTCCCATCGGCCGTCATCTTTTCCCCTATCTCTAATCGTATACGGACGAGCGAAAGTAAAATTTTTCTTTCGCAAAAGAGAGAACGACGTTGTCTTGTTATTACTTTTCTTCTTTCTCTTCGTATTATATACTTGGAAATCGTTGGATGGTGACGTTGAAATTGGAAGAAAGATCGAATCGTTTCGGGGACGATTTCTAAGGCGTGGGGAGGGGCGAGGGGGAAAGAGAGAGGGGCAGAGGGGAGAAAGGAAGTTAAAGATTTGATCTCATTAATACTTGTTCATCGTTGATCTGTTCCGTTGAGTATGATTACAAGAAACAAACGATCCGTGTCGGTAGATCGATATCAACCTGGAAGTAGACATAGTAGACATCAAACAAAGATAACGCCAGTCGAGCTTGAACAACTCTGGAATTCGTTATTCAGGGTGGCTATCTCTTCACGATCTGGAGATCTCGCATACCATCTAATACAAAACGTTCTTTCGCGGTGTCCCTCTCTCTCTCTCTCTCTCTCTCTCTCTTTTTCTTTTTTGATACGATCTTTCTCATTCTTCGATTATTTTCCTATAGAGATGTTCTTAAATAAATTTTTAAAATTCTTCAAATTTCCTAACGATAAAAGTTCGATCTATAAGCATTTTTATTCTATATCGATAAATGAAAATAAATTTCAATCATATATATATATATATATAAATATATCATATAACTGGATCAATAATCGGTCAAAGACACTTATCTCTTAAAGAGAGAGAGAGAGAGAGAGAGAGAGAGAGAGAGAGAGGGAGAGAGGGGGAGAGACGAAAACAGAAAGAGAAAGATTAAGCTGGCCAAATGTCCAATGGAAGCCATGTTCGATAGACACTGAAAAAGATTAGGCACGAAGTTAGAAAACCCACGTACCGTGGTCTGGACAAAAGTCTCTTAACAATATAACTCGAATACGTATCGATTGCTGATCTTATCATCATCGGAAAAGTCACGGACGAATGTAGGACGAATTTCAGTCATTTTCGTCATTCAATATTTATCTTTCTGTTTCTATACAACGTAATTTTTCCCCTCGGACGTAACATTTTTATTCCTTTTATTTCTTTGTTTAAAATAGATAACCATATACTTTAAGTATAGAAAGGCTATATTATCTTCCAATGGAAAGAAACATCCTGTTTAGCGTCTCCTATTCGCCTTCTCGAGATCCGTCGTTCAAGGACTCGCGCGTTTCGGTGGATGGACAGGAAGGGCATTTAAGAAGAGTATCCGCGAGCCCCATGAAGAGAGAAGACGAGCTAACGTCCGTAGGATAGTCACCGAGGATGACGTTGCATCGACGTTCTGGGCGGGTAGCTCATCAGACTTCTCGACGGTTCTGTCCTTCCTTCTCTCTTACACCATCCTTCTTCTTCTTCTTCTTCGTTCTCTTCATGAGCTTCGTGCACTCGTCGCACCGTTCCTCTTCTTCTTCGTCTTCTTCTTCTTCTTCTCCTCCTTCTCCTTCTTCGTCCTTTTCTTTTTTTCTCCTAAGAGTCTCTGCTATCTCTTATCCTCCTCCTTTCGGCTCTTCCTCCGCGAAGATCGCATTGTTCCAGCGAGTTCTACCTTTGTGAGGACCACGACGCCGCCTTCTCGAAGGTCCAATAATACAGGGAGAAGGCCCTCTCGATCCCGATCGAAAGCGGACAGATCGATACGAGACGCCGTTCGCGAACAGCTTCGAACAAAGAGGAACCATCTCTCTCTTTCTAACTCTCTCCCTCTCTCTCTTTCTCTCTCTCTTTCACAAGCTTAATACTCCTTTCTTCGATTATAGTATAGTTCCGTCGACAGCCATTGTCAATGTCTCTGAATTGTTTCAACAACGAGCAGAAATATATACAAAAGAAAATTTCGATGAATCGTATTGAACAGTAATATTATTGTGTATTAGAGAAATTTATCAATCAATTTATTTTTTTATTTCTTTCTTTTTTTTTTTTTTCTTTTTTTTTTTATTCTTTTTTATACTTATACCTCGTTATTTTTATTACACTATTATAAAAATAATGAAGGCTACGATCGGAGTGGATCTTATCTTATATATGTTTTGACAACGAAATAGCTTTCCCATCATTAAAACCGCATAAGCCGCGGTATCGGTAAAATAATCGTTCGCGTTTTCGACGTGACTAGCACGAATTTTTAATTCACGAGCTAGGATCTAAATGATCCGTATTCGTCTCGGCGACAGGCTCCATTAGAGCGGCTCCGTTGCGAAATGGACCTAGTATCGATCTCTTTCTTTCTCTCTCTCTCTCTCTCTCTCTCTCTCCCCTTCCCCCCTTTCTCTCTACCTCTTTTTCTATCCTCTTCAAACAAAATAAGAGAGAAAGAGAGAGAGAGAGAGAGAGAGAGAGAGAGAGAGATAAAGAGACACGAAGCCCGAATAGGAAGGAAAAGGAAGTTTGATCAAGAGAAAGGGGAAGGAGAGGGATCTCGAAAACAACGCTTTACTTCCATCCTCTTTCCACTTCTCCCCAGTCCTTGTCTACTAAGGGCAACCCTCCTAAAATGTATTCATAAAACCATCAAAATGGCTAGCGTTCATTTGTTCGCACGATGCATCGACGTGGTACGGCCAAGATGATAGATGTACAGCATCCCTCGACACGAGGCAAGAGGGAGCGCCCTCGATCGCTTCGAGAGCGACCGATGTGGTGGAAGGGAAACCCTGGTTGGTCCTGCCAGGATATAAGAGAGAGAAATACGCAAGGTTCCAAGAGATTGGAGCATCCTAGTGGGGGAATTCGGAGGGTCGTATTAATGGTCCTGGAAATTGAAAACGCGTCTGGCAAACCAAAGTGGGTTGGCCTCTTCCTTTCTCTCTTTCTCTCCCTCTCTCTCTCTCTCTCTCTCTCTCTCTCTTCATCCCCCTCTCGTCCCTTCTCCCTCTCCCTCTTTCCATCTCTGTCCTGTTCTTGCTCGATTGTTTTCACTGGCTGAAATATATCCGAGCAAAATGGCGTACGTTGAAGGATTTTCCTCTGGATTAATCGGCTCGTATAGATCAACAATATGAAATATCCTATTGTGAAATATAGATAGTAATGGATATAGTAAATCTTGAATTAAATCGTAAAATTGATTTGACTAGAAAAGGAAGAAATTACGTACGTATGATCAATCGACGTTCATAGAATCGAATCGATTAATCGCAGATCTGTCTTTGTCGGTGAACTCGTATTAAGGTGTCAATAACAAGGATGATGCGAATATCGCGGCTTGGTATATCACATGGAAGGTACGGATTGTATCAACGCTTTACAGAACGATGACTCGCTTTGATTATCGAGGTTCTCATCGTCTTCGTCGTCTTCGTCGTCGTTGTCGCCATCGTCGTCGTTGTCGTTGTCGCCGTCGTCATCGTTGTGGGTCGGCTTCAATAAATGGGCACAGTTCGATATCCATGCCGAGCATTGATTTCATATTTATTCTGGGAGATCGAGGTGAGTCTGATATACTATAGTACTACAAACGTAGACCTCGGTTCGATTCGACGGCAACGACAGCTAAGACGACGACGACGACGATTATTGTGTTGCCTCGAACTCGTAACAGTTTCTTAATTGAGAGCTATGCCGGCGAATACTGGCCTGCGTCGATGACAGGACCTCCTTTGTCGCGTCGATCGAGAGACGCAAGGTATCTCTGAAAAAGATGATGCTGCGAGTTCGAAACGATGACCGTGAAAAGTCATCGCGAGTTATCGAACCATTGCCCTCTTCTCTTTTTGTCGTCGTTTGGTTGGAAAAAAATCATCGGCCATGAGGAAAACGTCTTTTATTAATAGGTCAGATAGAAATCTTCGATCTGCTATTATTACTTTTTCTTTTTCTCTTTTTGTTTCTTTTTTCATTCTTTTTTTTTTCCCCCATTTATTTATTCACTCGTTCGTAGACACGAACGTTTTGTATATAAATGAAAGAAATATCTTGGTTCAGCTTTCAAGGACGAATTCCGAACGTCCGATTGGCTTCGTGAAAAGTCGAGAAAGGGGCGAAGAAGGGAAGGGGGAAGGACGTTCGAGGATCGAACTTTGTATTCATAACACTGAGGCCGAAATAACGCGGCACTCAACGGACGATACATCACGCGGAGTGAAAAAGAGACGAAAAACGAGAAGGCAGGCTGGAAAAAAAAGGAGGAGAAAGAGATAGAACCTTAGAGGGTGGGGGATATAAAGGGAAGAGAGAGAGAGAGAGAGAGAGAGAGAGAGAGAGAGAGAGAGAGAGAGAGAGAGAGATGGGTGAAGAAAGAGAGAAATAGAAGAGAAAGAGAGAACGCGCGTGGTTGGATGGCCACTATCAGAGGCTCTCTATGATTAATGATCGGAGTATAATGCTGTTTTCATTAAACTCATTTCACTGCAGCTCGTATATAGCGCCGCCATGATCGACCTTTGGTTCGGGGGCATACGCGCGCCCTTAGCTCCTTTCTCGACCGTTGCCTCTGCACGCTTGGGACTTGATTATGACGTCTATATGAAAATCGGCCTTGAGTCATCCCTCTCTTTCTATCTCTCCTTTTTCTCCCTTTCTCAGACACGTTCCTCTAATTTTTATTATTGTGCGTTTCGTTGTAACTATATCTCATCGGTCATAGATAAACATTAACTTAAATTCTCCCGATATAGATATTATTCATTTGATAATAATACAAATAAAATTTCCCCGTTCTCGTAAATATTCAATCGTTCGTTCACCCTGATGCCCGATAAACAGAAAAACATAGATTAATTATTCTCAAGCTAATCGTTTATATCGGTTCTCTTCCTTCATCCTCATTTTCCAGATAATTTAACGAGTTCGTGCGGTATGTAGCTACGTAGAAAAAGAAAAAGAGAGAGAGAGAGAGAGAGAGAGAGAGTTAATAAGGATACACCTAGATACACCATGTGCCATGTCCGAGCTTAATGCGATAATCCTCATTTTTTATCTCCTTCATTTT
>NC_060958.1:9339436-9341936 GCF_910589235.1 Vespa crabro | reverse complement strand
GTCGTTTTTGCATTCGAAAATAATATATGAGACGAGAATCGCGGACGGGGAAACTTTGTGTGAAATCTGCCGATCAGCACTTGGTGAACATCCTTTTAGAGAGTTGACATTGACAAGGAGAGAAAACTGTAACGCGTGCCGTTGTTTCGCATGACGATTCCTTTTCTTCAATCTTCCCGATGCACTTTACGATGACATTGTTGCACGTAAATTTATCAAATAAGACCGATACGGTGCTACCGATTAACTGATTTCAAATCTGATCTGTCATGAAAGGGTTCGCATCGTTCCTTTCTTTCGTTTCTCTCTTCTCCCATCTCCTTTCGTCGAATTCATGCATCATGACAACTTGCAACACCTACTTCCGAGATCGTGATCCAACGTTCCGATCCCGAAATATGGGTCAGAAAAAAATGTAGGTTAAAATTTCATGTCAGATGTGACACAGTAGTTAATGCCTTCGTTGTTCAGTCCAACAAGATATTACCTTAGCCATTGACTTTCTTCTTACACTCGGTGAGAAAACAAAATTGGCTCGTTATTTATCTCGCACATGGAATGTTCTTAGATCGAACTTTTTTTTCCTCACTTCAGGGTCAACGTTGAATTATCTAATAAGGATCTCAAAGTCTTAGTCGAAAGAGTCACATAGCAACTAACTTCACGCGCTCCCGTCGCTATTTTTGCTGAGTTTTCGACCGAGATCAAGATCGCAGGATCTCGTGAAGAACGTGTCGTAAGGAGCAGCAGACCGCTCTGTAACGTCGTTTCATACGTTGAGATCGTATCACGAGTAGGAAGAAACTTAAGGAGAAGTTTCTTTAGTTGTGGTTAGCAGTTAGTAGTAACCGCGTACTTGCCTTACGACCTCGCCCTTCTTACGCGTTTCACATCGTATAAATTCAGAACTTTATTGGATAATACCTTGCCGGTTAAGGTGGCAACGATAAAACGTATTTTACGAGGAGCTAGCCAACTTGTTTCCAAGTTTAAGAACATCGCTGAGAGTCCTACGATAACTAACTTACATGGTTAGTTACCTTAGAAAGTGTTTGCGGAACGAGCTGATCTTAGACGGCGATTCGGTTGGATATCCAGACCAAGAGAGACTAACGGGAAGTAGTTCTACCTTGCTTCGAGCTTTTCGGTAGTCGAAATGTAAAAAATCCACCTTCTAAGCATGACTTGACTACTGGTGCTTCCTCTCTTCGTCATGGACGCGTGGCCATCGAAAAGTGCAACCTAAACACGAAGAGCGAAGCGTCATACTATGAGGCGGCAACAATGCTCATTGACGGCGTCCACGAGATCGTGAATGACTCGTAACAACGTACGAGGTGTGAGCTGGTTTTCTGACCCCGTTTTTATTAGAGTTCGTCGATACCTTCTCGAACACTTCCCTCCTCTCCTGTCGTTTCCTAGCCTTACGTTCGTTTAATTTTCAACTATAAAATGCGATAAAATTTATTAGAATCGCACTTACCGCCGGGAAACGAGGAGGAAGGAAACGGCACACACGATTATTTCGATCGAATTTATCATACGGTTTCACGGTCAACGAAGCGTGCAACTCAGACGATTAACAAATCCTCTTACACCGCTAGAAAGCTACGGCGACATCGGCCACGGCCGTTGCCCGGTACGATGACCGACGTTTTTTAGCGTCTATTACTGCTTTTAATTGTGTTACCACGTAGTTTCGAGACTCTCGATACTTATTCGATAGTTCGGTTCTTATTCTAAGCGTAGTAAGTTCTTAATCGGAAAATATACATATGTATATATATATATATATATACATATACACACACGTACACGCACGCACACAAAATCTCTCTTACAAAGTCGTGCTGCTCTTGTCGATGATAAATGATCATCTATTGACCTTCGAAAAAAAAAAACATGATTTTAATTGTAGATATTAGTAATCACTGAAGATAGCATCTAAGTCATTATCTAGCGATAATAGGTGTATCGTCGTTACGCGCAAACTTAGAAATTTATCTCCGATTGATATTACATTCACATTTTTCATTTACATCTTGTTCTTACGTGTATTTTCCAACGTATGTAAGTCGATGTTTTTGTTCCACATTACACCTACGCAAAAGCATATTATAGATAAACACGCACGTCTAAGACGCGTAACTTTCGCTTCATTAAATTTTCATCCATGGAGTCGAAACGCTAAGAAATGAACGTTCCCAAGAAAGTCTCTGCTTTCGCGAACAATCTAATCATCCCGATCGTTCGTTCCCGGGAAAAACGGGATATTTTTTTCTTTCTTTTTTTTCTGTTATTTTTTCTTTCTTTCTTTTTTCTTTTCTTTTTTTTTTTTTTCTTTTTTTCCTTCCTTTTTTTACGTCCCAAGTAAGTACAAGGGACAAAGGCGAGAAAATGGATTCGTTGTTTCCGACGGTCGACAAATCCCGTTGGTTATTCAAAGTCGCATAAATCCTCTGGGAAGGAAATGAAGAGGAGAAAAAGAGAGAAAGAGGGG
>NC_060958.1:9254436-9334436 GCF_910589235.1 Vespa crabro | reverse complement strand
ACCTGTCCGTCGCTCGCAGTCAGTTTTCGAGTGCCTTGCTTCGAAACGGAACGTTTCGTTCGAGTTGAGTCCACTTTTTTTCATTTCGTCGATTCATCGTCGACCCATTCTCTTCTCCTTCCTTTCCTTCTCTCTCTCTTTCTCTCTCTTTCTCTCTCTCTCTCTCTCTCTCTCTCTCTTTCTTTTTTTGTTCTTTTTCTTTTTCCTTCTTTTTCTCTTCGTTTTTCTTTTCCAAACATTTCCGCGAGTTTTCCGCGATAAAGTTCTTTCTCTTTTTTTCCCATTCCCCGCCCTTTTTTCTCTTTTTTTTTCTTTCTTTTTCTTTTTTTTTTTTTTTGCTTTTTTTTTCTCTTTTAAGGAAAATTTTGTTCAATGAAAGACGTTAATGTACGTTACATATTCTATCGCTTATATATTACAAAATGATAAAACGATGAGCCCTCGATTACGAAACTCTAAAACGTTATAAGGTTTGTCCCGTTCGATGTTTATTACTCGTATTAAGATTATACAATATCCAAATAATATAATTTCGTTTAATTTAATGTAACATGTGAAACGGAAAGAAAAATTTGTAAATAATAAAAATTTAATTTATATTTACGTTATTAAAGATTTAACGTTTAATTTGATGCGTTTTACAGGTGAATATATTCTCAGTTCCTGCAGTCAGAAAGGAAATAGCGACGGGGAGGACGACGATCATCTACTAAGAGAAGAATCCTTTAACTTGAACCATCATCCATTGGCCGGCTTATCCGATGATTCTTTAGGTCTTAGCGAAACCTTGGGACTTGAAGATGATTTCACGTCGGAATTACTCAGTGATAGTCTTTTAGGAAGTGCCGTCGTAGAGGATCTTCTTGGTGACAACGATCTCGGCCTACCCGACGGATTCAATCTCGAGGAGGCGCTTCAACTCGTTGGCCTCGATGAGGCTCAGCCAGAGGTATTCATGAATATATTTTAACGTTATAACGTTTAGCATCTGTTTTTTTGTCCTTCCTTCTTTTTTTTCCTTTCTTTCTTTTTTTTTTTTTTTTCTTTCACAATTATATACATTCTATATCGATCGAACGTGACACGTTCGTGATTAAAACGATAAAACGATTGTTAGATAAAAAAAGAAAAAAAAAGAGAGAGAGAGAGCGAGAGAGAGAGAGAGAGAGAGAAACAATTCTCTATTCTCGATCATGGAAGAAACGCGTTCTTAACGCTTTTTACGTTTTTCTTTATCGTACCCCATCCCCATCCCCACCCCCCCCCCATTTCTTTTTATTTTTCATTTAACATAGAAGAAACGTGGGATTTCGTGATTTCATCCGTGGCACTTTACTCCGATTTACAAAAGATTTTTTTACAAGAAGCTTATTGTTAATTTATTCATTGTCATTTCCCGCGTTTAATAATTGTTCGCTCGACGACAATGACAACGAAGAGCAACCGTTGTTCCGATTATATTATAAGACACGAAGGATTGTTCGTTAGGAAACGAAATCCGAATTGAAGAAGAAAAAGGAGGGAAAGGAGATAAAGAAGGAGAAAGAAGAAGAGAAGGACGAGGAGGAGGAGGACGAGGACGAGGAGGAGGAGGAGGAGGAGGAGGAGGAGGAAGGAAAAGAAGAAGAGGAAGAAGACGGAGCGAAGGAATTTACGAGCGCGAAGGGTGACGTTGCTGTCAACGGCTCGAGTAACGTCGAGGTCGCGAAGTCATCCAGGTGCGAGGATCCCGAGATCGGCGACATGATTCACACACCGCAATTTCATCATCCCCATCATCCTCACCACCGCTCGTTCCAGGTATATATGACCCTTCTATTACGTATTTGCAATTAGATTTCAATTGTCATTGATGATAAGTACGAACTATCAGGGAATTTAATATTTTCGTTTGCGTTTCGAAACAAAAAAAGAAAAAAAAAAAAAAAAAAAAAAAAAAAAGAAAAAGATATATCTAAGAAAAGAAAGAAAGAGAGAGAAAGGAAGAAAAAAATAAAAAATGACAAAAAAGAAAAGAAAAAAAAAGAAGAACAAAAAAAATCCTAGCAAGATGAAAAAGAGAAACAAAAAAATAAATAACAGTAAACATCGCGTGCTTCTCAGCAATAATATCTTAATTAATTGCACTTCCTGGTAGGGCCATTACAAGATTAAATATCGTCAAGAGCGAGGAATCATCTTCAATCTAATGGCCTGTTTATGGCGACGATTATAATCATATTCTCGGTGTAATTAAACGGTGTGAAGGAATTTATAACGTTTAAATGCGAAAACGTTAAAGGGTTTGATAAAAGGGAAAAGAAAGAAAATGAGAACGAAGGAGGACGTTAAAAGGAGAATGAAAGGGACGTTCCCTTGGAAAAGCCTTTAAGACGTTTTGTCATTCTTATTTTATCTTTCGTTTCATTTATTTCTTTTTCTTTTTCTTTTTTTTTTCCTTTTCCTTTTCTTTTCTTTTTTCCTTTTTCTTTTCTTAAATCCTTTAATGAGAGGTTCAGGATGGTACGACGATATCGCGGCAAGGCGGGACCAGTGATATACGAAGTAGGAAATAGACGACGAGGGAGAGATAAGAATAAGCGCGGCGAGTAAAAGCACGCGGATAGAAGCACGCATAGTTAGAGCGGCGTTTACGGTCCATAAACGGGACACTCTTTATTTACAGCGTCGACCGCGAAAGCACCGATGCAATTTCTCTTGGGATCTCTAAGCCAAACTACGCGTACCCCGACAATTACACGTCGTAACCGCATCTTAATGTAACAAGTACGAGCCGAATGTACGCTATGGTGTACAACTTGCTCGACTTAAGACAAATCAAAACAAAAAAAAAATAAAAAATAAAAAACAATAAAAAAGGAAGCCAAAAAAAAAGAAACGAAAAAAAAAAAAGAAAAAGCAAATGTATATCACAACTTACGTCAAATCTAATACCCTCTCTTTTCTCTCGTTCGTATATTAAAATAAAATTTAATTATATCTAATAATAAAATAAAACGTTAAGTACGTAGTCGTTTCTTTCGAAAGAAAAGATCAACAATTAATAGATAATTATAGTAAGAAAATGAATTTGATCGTTAATTTTCTCTTTTCTTTTTTTTTTTTTTCTTTTTCTTTTTTTTTCTGAAGGGGAATGGAGGGAGGGGTATTAACGTATATACACCAAATGCTAATAGGATTTCTCTGATCGCCGGTACCGCCTCCTTTATCGCACCCGTCTCCATCTTATTACAAGCACGAAGTGCTTTCGCGTAGATTTTAAGAGAGGGCAGTCCATTAACACACGACTAGTACGCATTCCGTATACCTGTATATACCTATGGTACTATGTACCTATAGGAAAACGGAAAATCGTGAGTTCGAGCACCTTACGAGACGTCCCTTTCGAATTGGCAAATATTTTTATGGCTTTTATCGAGCCTCGACTTGCTTCGTATCGAGTCTACCGATCCGGTCCGTCTCTAACATCGACGTATATAGGTACTATACGTTAATGGTCTTTAGCAGGACAACGATCCTAAGACGTCATTACCGGTTGCAGTTGCCGAGTCCAGCTCTCTCTTTCTCCCTCTCTCTCTCTCTCTCTCTCTCTCTCTCTCTCTCTCTCTCTCTCTCTCTCTCTCTATCTTTTTCTATCTCCTTTCCTTCCTCTTTCATTTCTTCGGGTTATTGTCGCTGTCGATTACGCAACATATTTTTATGACCTTCTCGACAATCATGATTACTACTTATTCGGTGCGTCTAACGTTCGAACCGTGATATCGTGCGATTCGATGACTCGTCACGGAAAGACTCCTCCTTCTCCTCCTCCTTGTTCTTCTCCTTCGTTCTTCTCCTCTTCCTCGCTACTTGATTCAGCATCTTTAATGCGTACCTCGCGAAACACGCGATTTCGCGGCTCATCGTGTTTGACCGTATCATTGCTAGTAGCGGCGTGCCCTTACTCTCAATGAATTTTTCATTTTCTAATCGGCAAAGATTAAACTCGTTCGATCGAACGGTAAACGAACCGTTTGGCGGAGATTAATACTAATTTGCCTTCTTTTTTCTCACCTTTCTATTTTCTTTTCTTTTTTCTTTTTTTCTTCTTCTTTTGTTTTTTTTTTTTTTTTCTTCCTCCCATCCCCCCTCCCGTTCCCCCGTCGTTATTTTTCGTAATTAAGATAATCAATGAAATTCTGATCTGACGATTTTTAAGAAATACTAACGGTTTTAAGAAATAATTTATCCCACTATCAGATTCCATTCGCCTGACTCGACAGACAGTGTAGTATCCGACACGTTGAAACAATCGTGTGGGTACACGCTTTCACAACTAGCGTAGAGCGAATTCCTACGTTATGGTCTTTGTGAGTGTGCGTACGTAGATACGTACTACGTACGTGCGTGCGCGTGAGAAAAAAAAGAAAAAAAAAAAAAAAGAAAAAAAAATAAATAAATAAATAAAAAAAAATAAAAAAGAAAGAAAGGTACTCGATGGAATTCGATTTAAATTTTAACAAATGTTTCAACAAGTGACAGGAATCGATCGAGATGCTTGAAAAGAAATTTTTCTGAATGACTTCGAGCGTGAACTTTATTGAGAAATCGTATCTCGAGGTCATACATTCATTATTTCTCGCGATCGTAAACGATTCCTCGGTTCCATCGATTCATGTGAACACAGGAGTACTTGATTCTCGAGCATCATTCGTTCCATTCAACGAGTTTTATACGATACAAATCAAATTTTATCGTGATTATATGCAAAGCCAATACGTTGACTTATATGAGATCGCAAGAAAATTTTCGTTAGGGTCTAATACACACTTTTGCAAGAATAATAATAGAAAAGTGATTGAGATAGTGAGTATATGCGAGAGAGCTCGTACATTCTCGATTGATTGTCTTAGAGAAATATGACGAATAATTTATTTACGACGAGAATTAATTTATCTTTTGTTCCAATCGATAAATACGAAAGATTAATAAATTATAAAGGATATAATAATGATGTAACGGAAGTTGGTCGAATAATTTGTTGTTGTTGTTTTTTTTTCTTCTCTTGTTCCTCTTTATTTTTTCTTCTTCCCTCAATTTCAAGGATTTTCATTTGCGACGAGTTTAATAAGGATCATAGGAATAATAATAAAAAGCAAGAGAAAAAGCAGAGAGGAAGAAGAAAAAAAGAATGAAGAAAACGATGATCGTGACAATGACCTACCGAGATAGCTCTCGGCGTCTTCTTAGGCTCGTTGCGTGGTGACGCAACGGCGTACGTGTGCGCGAGATTCGCATGCACGTGGAGAAAACACAGTTGAAAACGGGCGCCGATTGGAGAGGTGCTCTACCCCTACCACGATCCTTTACGTCGAGCTACGATCGCGATCTCGCGTACCCGGCTTGTCTCCTAACACTCACGGACGACACGCGCTTCGAAGTATACGTCGGAGGATGTCTCGTGGAAAAATCCTCATTATTCATGAGATATCTTAAAGGATAAATATTTCTTCATTGTCCTTTAATCTATGATAATATTTACAAAATTTGATTATCTCAACGATAAAAGTGAAAGAAGTGAACTATATCATATCGTTTTATTCATTTTATTTCAATTTTTATTACGAAAATTCACGTGTGTTCATTGACGAAGCCCTCGAAGGACCTTGGGATTACGTGAACGAACGTCGTCGACGAAGATCGACTTCGAACGATCAACTCGAGATGTAAGTGCCAAAGTGTAAGGTCTACATTGCGCAATGATCACCTCTCTAAATCGGCGCGTACTGTCGAGTACTTCCTCGTATTTGGAAACACATTGAAGAAGAGGATCGTCGTCCCTGAGTTTTTCTTCTTACATTCAGCGATAAATATTTTCCACCTTAGAAACGTTTCCGGACCGACAGATACGGTTTAATCCTATTCTCTTCATTTTATATCCCGAAAGAGAAACTCTTTTTTTTTTTTTTCTGGATTGCGTCGAAGACACACATGAACGAAGTGCAGCAGATCGTCGTTAAATCTCAGAACTTCGTCGAGCAGCAATGCGCAACGAATTCGGAATGTTGGAGTCTGATATTGGACGAAAGTCTTTTCCAGGTAGATAGACCTTATCAGGTCACATTTCAAACACATTTCCATGAAACGACAAACGATCGTTACATTTCTTTTTCTTTTTGTTTTTCTCTCATTATCATTTAGAAATTAAATAACAAAATGTACGAATTTTTATATTCCATAAGATTTCATTATTTAGCTATGACAAATGAATATTTATGATATTTTCAATGATAATTACAATGTTAAAATTGATAACAATAGAATTTTAAAAAGAAATAACAGAATAAAACAAAAAGATTTGAATGAACGTTACAAATGCATGGACACCCTACTGAAATTCGCTTTCATAATACGATCATATACGGCATAGAACACGTTCTCGCGACCTTGTCCCTCTCTCTCTTTCTCTCTTTCTCTCTCTCTCTTTCTCTCTCTCTCTCTCTCTCTCTCTCTCTCTCTCCTTATTTCTTCTTCTTATTCCGAGTGTGCGAGAGCACACTAGCCAAGAGCCGTCATTACGACGGCCGTGGGGCACTTTAATACTTTGCTGCTACCCGCGTACTCCGCGCAGGACTCTCAACACGTAATGAGCAGGCTAAATTAATATATTCCTACTACGCTAGCTAGTAGAAGACCTTTTGCCTAGGACGGAGGATATGTCGTGCGTATTGTACAACGAGATATAAGTAGAGATGGAGAGAGAGAAAGAAAGATAGACTACGACGACTAAAGTTACGCAAGAGAACACGATGTCGCCAGTCGCGAACCATATCATTTTTGGAACTCTTCTCTCACGCGACTGTCGTATTAACACTGACCTCAGTCACCTGTAATTGCTACGTGTTACCCGTATATACGACGAGATACGAAGACGACGCGTACGTAATACGGCCTATTATATTCTCTGAGCATATGCTCTTACGTATCGTCAGATCATTTTTTTCCTCTTTTCCTAACATGACAACTTCTGTCTTTATCTCTCTCTCTCTCTCTCTCTCTCTCTCTCTCGCTCGCTCTCTCTCGCTCGCTCTCTCTTTTTCTTTCTTTCTTTGTCTCCTTTTTAAGTAATCTCACATAAAGTAGATCGCTAAAAGCTGTAGCTTTCTATCGACCTCGAAAGATTATCAGATTGATTTTTCGTAGAATATTAGCAAAGTAGTTCAATGGATAATATTTTCTTAGATTTTAAGTTAAACGAATATTTAGGTTTCTCCTGGTAAAAATCTTAATAGCCTGTCGAACTACGGGTCAATTTGTTTTGACGAAGAAAAAGACCTCCTAGGGATTCCAGTCGTAAATAAGTGGACGCAAACCTTTTTTTGAAATCGGTTTAGGATTATCTTTTGAAAGAATGTAAGGGTCTGGTTTAGTTCTTAAGTATCATTATCCAATTTGTCATCCTTTAATTTCTCATGGTTTTAAGTTTACTAGAAATTTAATGTCGCCGCGTGAAACGAGGGTAATATAATTACGTCTTGATTTCTAGATATTTTCTAGATCAGAGATCTCTTTCTATATAATAATACAGTCGACATACATTACCTAGATACATGTAATATCTTACGTACGTACATATATATTCTCGATGATATTAAAACTAAGAGACGGCTTTCGTAGAACAGCCAGTTAATTAGCGAGATTTTCTCCTCGGTCAGATGTTAGAATTTATCCGATACATCTAATCGAATTTCCCCCGCGATGTATAACAATTATATAATAATCATTGTGTAATTGATAAAGAAGTGAGGAAAGTCGATTCCAATTTCAAGATTGATGATGTATAACTCGTTAAAACGACGAAGACGATAACAACAAAGACGACTATGACGAAGACGACGATGACGACGTCAAGATGAAGACTTCGTGTAGAAGGAGATACTACCAACGTACTTGCGAAATAAACGGCCTTGCGCCCTGATGTCAAGCCGAAGATGAAAGCGACGGAAATTATGGCTCATACGTGTAACACGCGTGCAATCTTTCATTTGGGTCTGCACTTAGGACGGATATCACGGGAGCATATTCTCGAGCATGAAATTGTTCTCACGACATAAACGAGACTTTGTTCTCGTCGACACAATTTTCGACTTAGTGTAATAGAAATCAAATTGGATTTACGATGGCGTAGATTCGTTTACTCCTCGTGACCTTCTACGAAACTTTGGTTCATCATCGAAATTATTAGAGGCGTAATTCGACATTTTTTACGCGATTATTATTATCTATCTACCTCGACGATAGATTAAATCTCCTCTAAATGTTACTTCGAGGCTTCTTCGGAGTTTAAAATAAAATTGCGTCCAATTTATTCGTACGCCCAACGAGTTGATATTTCGACAATTTTTTTTTTCCTTTTTTTTTTTTTTTCTTTTCTTTTTTTCTTTTTTCTTAATCGTCCCGTTATTGCACAACACAACGATGAACAAACGAAACGAGGAAGACGTACGTTCGTGCTTTCAAACGAAATCGATGAATAACTCCGGTTTTCAACCGATCTTCTCCGGTATCATTCTAAAGGGTTAAGCACCGAAGAAAATATTAACGTTTCCGCTTCGTCATCGGTTCGCAAACTTCAATTACAAGGTCAATCCATGGCTACCAAATAAGACATATTATAGAAGTAATATGATTTAAACGATCTATTCGAATTTAAAAATTAATTGTAAATTGTATCTCTACGAAATCCTGTTTGAATAATCGTAGAAAGAATTGAAGTCGAACGATTACATTTAAAAGATTTTTACAAAAAGGATCAACAGGGGGGGGGAGGAGGAGGAGGAGGAGGTGGGGTTTAAGGAAAAGAGAAACAAGAAAAAAAGAAAAACAGAAAAGAAAAAAATTCGAAGGTTAGTTTCTTCCATTACCAAACGATCGAAACGTTTATAGCAATGTTTAACAAGAAGAGTAAGGAATACTTAGTTAGAAACTCCGTCATTCGAACGGAGAAATCGAAAAGCACTTGTACGACCTTTGGCCACTCTATACGGATCTATCTATCCTCCGCATATTCTCGCATACGCACAATGCAAAGATTTGCTAGACCACGGACGGTAGCGCGTTTTATTTGCCATAGTACTTTGATATTTGCTTAGAACCTTGAGCTACGAAGTGAAGCCCTCGAAATATCCTTGAACTTCCCACAATATTTACGGACAACATCGAGTTAAGGATTCTCGTGTGGAGGGAAAATGGGGTGAATGAAATAAGAAAAGCACAGAGAGAGAGAGAGGGGGGGGGAGGAGGGAGGGAGAGAAAGATAGAAAGAAAGATTGTTGGAACGAAGAAGGAGAAAAAAAAGAAGAAGAAGAGAAATGGATAAGGGTAAAGAAATAGAAAGACGAAGAGATCGTGAGAGAGCAAAGGAGTTCAAGAATCTTGGGAGACAAAATTAATAAGAGAAACGAGATACGTAATATGGAAATAACAGACAGAGAAAGAGAGAGAGAAAGAGAGAGAGAGGCGGGGGAGGGGAGAGGGAGAGAAAGAGAAGAAGAGGTCGCACATTAGGATGCACTTGTAGCGGCAATACTCGGTGGTCGTCTTGGCGCGAGCTCTTTGCCGTAGTAACCCATGCGAGCGTACATTAATCCGATGACTATCTAAATGAATCATAATTAATATCGTGGCCCATTAGCCATGAGAGTATACCGGCGGACCCATGAGTAATACGCATGGCTTTCCGACGGTCGGCGTATCGTTAAGTCGTGCGACACTTAATTGCTTAACGTTTTGTCGATAACGATATTTAGCTTTTTTTTTACTTTGTTCAGCACTTAAATATTATCAATTGTTTCGATCGAGGATAACCGATTTTACCTTGAAAATTACAATATTTTTAATATGCCGCACGATTCCTACCAACACCCCCAACACCCATTTTCTTCCCTCCTATCAAAAAATTATCTTTGGTAATAATATCCAACGTTAACGAAGGTACAAAGAAAATTTTGTCTTTTATTTATCACAAAACGGCACAGAGCGGACTTAACCTTTTTTTTTTGTCTTTTTTCGTTTTCGTTGTCTTCTTTTTCTTTATTTTTTTTTTTTTTTTTTTTTTTTTTTTTTTTTTTCGAATCGCACGGCTATGAATTCTGTCGAGCAATTTTCACGAAGAGTCGAGAAACGCGACGGGATTCCGAGGCAGCTGCAGGACTTATGCACTGTGAAATGCATAATGCGCCTACCTTACGCGGGGACGTCTAGGATGTGCGAAACGAATTTCCGTCGGCGTGCACGACGAGCAAGCGCGCTATCATTGAGGTCGCGAGCGAATTAAAAGAAAGAAACGCCGTGTCTCCGCGTTCCCATCTAAACTATATAGAAAATGTGATGGCGGTAAGACGTGGTTACGTTTTACGAATATATAAAGAAAAAGAAAAGAAAAGGAAAGAAAAGAAAAAAAAAAAATAAAAGAAGTTAGAAACGCGTACTATCGCGTATATACCGTGACGGGAAGAAGAAGAAGAAGAAGAAGAAGAAGAAGAAGAAGAAGAAGAAGGTACGCACGAAAATATTTTTGCTCAATACTATGGAACGTTAAGGGAACGCAAAGTCTCGCACGCGGGTTCATCAATATTTTCATTCACAACTTTCTGGACGGAAACAAGCTTTGACCGGCAGTCACGTACGAAAACACAGTGGACATACTGAGTTCCGAGGTGAAAGGTGGACTCGATCGAAAAGCACCATCGTCTTCGTCCTCATCGTCATAGTCTTCGTAGTCGTCGTCGTCGTCGTCGTCGTCGTCGTCGTCGTAGATGCCAGGTTAAAGGACGATGGCAGGTGTCAGGCGATCGATTGATCATCCTCAAAGAGACTCCGATAGGATCCCCTTCGATTGTAACCGACGCTTACGAAAGTATGATAAACAGAAGGAGAAAAATGATATAATAGAATGAAATAGAGGAAAAATAGAATTTTCGAAAGAATCTCAAAGATCTTTGTAAAAGAGATTTTTCTAAGAATAACCAGTGATTAAGATATTATTTAAGAAATGAAAGAGAGAAAGAGAAAGAGAAAGAAAGAGAGAGAGAGAGAGAGAGAGAGAGAGGGAGATAGAGAGAGAAAACTTGAGGAAGTAAACCCGATGGGTCCTCGACAGTGTGCGCGTTTCAAACATCTGTTAGCAAGGAGATATCTTTCCTCGCGGCTTTGCAGATTTTCTCGCTGACGAGATCGCGTACGTCTACCTAGCGATATCGCGCATGTAAGTACACACGACTACACGGCCGTATATATTACGCCGCAAACATAAATCATAAGTACCAGTAGCCGAGGTATGCGTTCGATCTTCGTCCCTCTTACCTCTACTCTCCTCTCTCTCTCTCTCTCTCTCTCTCTCTCTCTCTCTCTCTCTCTCTCTTTCTTTCTGTCTGTCTATCTATCTCTTTACCAATACTTACCAATCTTTCTTTCTATGTCCAAAGACTGTTGCACGTTCCGTATACGTCGAATCCGTTCGAGTTATTAAATTATTAGAAACGTTGTTGAGAGATTTACAGAGTTCGTCGATTACTCAAAAGAACTATGTAATTCTAACGTTATGAACTGTCGAAGATTGACAAGTATAAATTAAACGTAATCGGTTTCATTTCTAATTGGTTGAAAAAAAAAAAAAAAAGTTATGAGTTTTTTCATAGATCGTAAATTCTCTTGTTAATTCGCATGAGATATGTTATTATAATATATATATATATATATATATAACTATATTAGTTATTGTACTATAAACAATATACAATATTATACAATATTTAATATCATTATTTTAACATATTTATAATATATATAATATTATGTAATATTAAATATACGTGATAAAAAAAGATTTTCTTGTAAACAACAAATAACTTAACAGCACAAAAAGAGAGAGAGAGAGAGAGAGAGAGAGAGAGAAAACGAACAAAAAAAGAAAAAAAAAAAGAAAAAAGGAAAGAAAAAAGAAAAAGAAATTTATTTCGTCGTATTTGCCGAAACTTTCCGTCTATCTTCTTTTTCTATCCATTTCGATATAATCAGGCCGCGAAGGTAAAGCCATTAGAAACGCTGTAGGACAAATCGAATAGTCGGCATGGAACAAACGTCTCCCGTCCTACATTTCGCGGCCTACAGACGAGACGCTGCGGCAGATGCGCTGACAAGCGAGAATCGCCTTAAAGGCGTCGCGCTCGACAGATTGCACCAACGACTGATTGATGCACCCGTACAACAGCGATCCAACGACCGGTGCGCACCGAGAGAGGAGAACCAAGCGCATAGCTTCCCTATTCATCTTCTTCTTCTTCTTGCGCTTCTTCGCGCATTAGCGACAATACCTGGGTGCATTAAGTACCGTCGGCCACGTTCGACCGAGAACATGGTCCGGCACTGACCGTTTCCCCCCTTTAAAAACTGCGAATACTATGGCTTTACGTACGATCGCTTCTTGAACCTATCGAGAGTCTTCTTGCTTAAAGATTTCTTTTACTTTGTCGGCCGCCGATCTATTCGATTAAATCTTCTTTACTGTCCCATTTTGTTCTACAATTATTTAGATCGTATTTCTGTCCCTTTTTTCTTTTTCATTTTCTTTTTCATTTTTGTTTTTCTTTTCTTTGTTTTTTTCTCATCTCGTAGAAAGAATACAGAGTCTACCATAATTTATAAAACTTTTATACCATCTCACGGCCCTCTCTCTTCCCCCCGGCCGCCCGCTCCCCCCCCCTCCACCCACCGCCCCAATCTCCTTCTAACACACCTCTATCCTTGTTCCCGTGACAAAAATCGAGATCATATTTCTTCGTGCCGGGCGACGTAAAATCGTGATTGACATACGTTCCTAAGAAAAAAAGAGAGAGGGGATACACTTGGAACATACACACACACACACACACACACATACGTTACGCACGCACGCACGTACGCATGCACACGTATAGACACATATATACGATATGTATGTATACACATACAAATGGTGCCTATCACTATTAATATCCTTTACCCTAACGTTCCCTTCCATCGTGCGACCAACGCCTACATGATCAGCGGGGTTTCTACCTTCGTAGAAATCCATGCGTCTTATCTGCTTGACATTTGACAGGTACGATGGCCTTAGATTCCTTACCAGGCATATAATCGCTGAATGTATCATCGTTCGACAATAATACCATGCCGAACGTGACACGCTTTTCGCGTCTTGGAATTTTGCAAAAATCGATTGATCCTCTGTGAAAATTCGTCACAATTTTACGGTTAACAATGAATTGGCATATATCAATAAATGGAGTATAAATATAATAAATATAGATATATATATAAATCTATTTCTTTCAACTTATATTATATTTAAACTTTACGACATCGTAGTGTCAATTAGTCGGCCGAACGTGACACGCTTTTCGCGTCTTTGAATTTTGCAAAAATCGATCGATCCTCTTTGAAAATTCGTCACAATTTTACGGTTAACAATGAATTGGCATATATCAATAAATGGAGTATAAATATAATAAATATAGATATATATATAAATCTATTTCTTTCAACTTATATTATATTTAAACTTTACGACATCGTAGTGTCAATTAGTCGGCCCCGAAGTTCGCGCCTATCGCCGTTTTGTACTATCAACGTAAACATTCTACTTTTTTTATTTCATACTATTTAACGAAAAGTAAACGTTAATTACTAACTGATAAATGTGACCGATTAACTTCGGCTTTTCGAATGACTTTTTAAAGAAAAGAATTTTTAGTTTCATATATGAGAAGCAACGGTGTACATATATAAAACGAACGAATAAAGGGTATCGTTATTATGAATAAATAAATTAATTAATTAATTAATTAATGTCGGATAATTGGTATATTTTTAAATTTCTTTAATGAGAAAGAATTTCTTTTCACAGGGCCGCATGCCATTCGTGCGTGCAATGAGCATGGAGCAACGGTGGCAGGATTTGGCATCATTATTATCTCTTCCCGGTGCTCCGGATCATTTTGCGCATCCATCGCATCCTGGATACCCAGGACACGGTATAAGTCATAGCCATTACGAAGCACAACGTAATGTTCTACTTCACAATGCCACTTTGGCACCACCAGTTGGGGATCTTAACTCGACGGGTCCTTATCATAATGTAGGTGAGTATTAAAGAAAGGAACGGTGGAATCATTTTAATTTAAATAAAATTATATTATTTCGAATATTCCTATATCTTGAACTAAACTGCTCACTGTTCTAGGTGGCTCGTCGAATCTTGGATCAGCCGTTGCTACTTCGATGAATTTAACTAACAGTAGCGAACCAATGGGCGCAGAAAGTGGTGCTGCTTACAAATCTGAGCCTAGCGATATGATGTATTATCATGCACCAACGTCAGACTCGATAAATCAAACCACTGAAGGTTTTCTTTCTTCTCTTCTCAATGATGAGGATTTACATCTAATGGATATGGCTATGAATGACGGTAAGAGAAATTATGGCCTTTGTTTTTCTCGTCAACAAAATTTATTATTATTATATTAATATTATTATTATTATTATTATTATATCATTATCGTTATCACTTATCTTAACACTTATGCACATGCCTCTCGTATACATATATATTAATATATATATATACATATATATATATATATATATATATATATATATATATATATTTAGATACAATATGTATATCTTGATACGGAAGTACAGAATCAAAGGAAATTTCTTTTTCAACGATATATTCTTCTTCTTTTCTCTCTCTTTTTTTTTTTTTTAATTTTATTATAAAACAAAAAAAAATGTATAAAAACCTTATAAGACAACGTAATACCACTTATCTTTCTTATATTAAATTTCTTTTCTACGTAACAATTGATTCTTAAGTCTAACGTTTGTACGGTCAATGGTAATAATAATACCCGTTGCGAGATATTTTTGGAATGCATCTCTCGCATATTTTCGATTATTATTTCATAAGTAAGAAAGTAGGAAAACAAAATTATCACGATGCAGTTTACTTATTTTTTTAAATCTCTTCATTATTGAAGAATATAATTATAAGTCTATAGTTAAAGGAACTTAAGAGACAGTCAATAGATCACCGTGAAAAAATAATGTTTTCTAATACATATATACACACATATATATATATATATATATATATATATATATATATATATATGTACATATCATATACATATACATACATACATATATATATATATATATATATATATATATATATATATATATAAAAATAAGACAAAAATAATCGTACGATTATTTGAAAATAAAAGTCACAATCTTGTAAAGCTCTCTTAAATAATAGGGTCAGTATGGGAAGGGATTTGCGCGCTTTTGTAACACTAAGAGATTTAGAGATATCTACTTTACACAAAACGCCTTTTTTGGTCAGGTCTTCCCTTGAAAGTATATAGTAATGTTCTCTTTTACCATTCTTCTTCTGGTTCCAATACAGGATTGTATGCTTCTTCACCGTAAGGCACTCCACTACTCTCGTCCTCGAACTGTAATTAATACGATTACATAATTAATCAAAAAAATATAATACAATTTATTATCGTTATTATAATTATAATAATGATACATTGTATGATATACTTACGTTACGAATATCTTCTCCGCCAAATTGTTTTGATTTTCCAGGTGCTAAAGATTTGTTGTCCCCTCCGTTTAACAACCAATCTGGTATCGGTTGATCCGCTTGTTTCAAAATTTTTACCAGATCAGGAAGCAACGGTGTGTCAATGTCCGGATCAAAGAAAGACGTAGCTCTTCCACGATTACCAACACGACCAGTACGACCAATTCTATGAACGTATTCGTCAATTCCTTTTGGCAAATCATAATTTATAACGTGAGCGACATTACGTATGTCTAAACCACGTGCCGCAACTGCCGTTGCAACCAATACAGACATTCTACCACTTCGAAAATCTTTTAAAGCCTCTTCTCTTTCTCTTTGTAATCTATCGCCATGAATACTCGTTGTTGGATAATTGTTTTCCGAAAGGAAGGCTGCGATAAAGTCGGCTGTTCTTTTCATTTCTACGAAAACCAAAGTACCCTGTTGTGTACTACTCACAGTTTCTTTCTCCATAAGTTCTTTCAACATTTCTCGCTTTTTATATTTTGTAACTTCATAAAATTTTTGTTCCACGTCCGAACATGCACCGCCCACTATGCCTACTGCTACGAATAGATAATCTTTTAAAAATCGTGATGCCAGTCGTTGTATCTCGTCTGGAAATGTGGCCGAAAACATAAGGGTTTGCCTTTCTCCCGTAGGAACCATCGTTTCGTGATCGACAATTTTTTCAACGTCAGGCAAAAATCCCATGTCCAACATACGATCAGCTTCGTCCAAAACAAGAAACCGTATAGATGTTAGGGTAATGCGTCCTCTTTGAAGAAAATCTAATAGTCTTCCTGGTGTGGCTACGATTATATCACAGCCAGCAGAAACTCTGCTTCCTTGATGCGAGACAGAAGTTCCACCGTATGCAACTACAGCTTTCAAAATTGTGCCAGCTGAAAATTTTAGAACTTGTTCGTATATTTGTATTGTTAATTCTCGGGTCGGTGAAATTATAATGACTTGTGGTGAGCAAGTAGAATTCGAAAAATGTTCTCTGGGTGATTCTAATAGAGTATTTACGATTGGTACAACAAAGGCTGCAGTTTTTCCAGAACCAGTTTGCGCGCAGGCCATCATATCTCGACCGCTCATTATAATAGGTAATGCATATTTCTGCACAGGCGTTGGTTTAGTATATTTAGATTTTTGAATATTACTTAAAATATATTTTCTTAGACCAGCATCCTCAAAAGATTCTATCCATTGTGGTACATTATCTCCACTTACACAAACCTCAATTTGATCATATTTTTTGAAATTAATGCCTTGTTGAACGCCATTTTCAAATAAAGACTTTTCATCGGTAGATACATCAGGTGGTATATAGACTTCTGTTTTTGTCTTTTCTTTACTATCTTCATCTCCTTCTTTATTGCCACCTCTGCTACCACCACCACTACCACCACGTCCTCTGCCACGACTACCTCTATTTCCTCTATTACTTCGTCCACCTCTATCTTTTCCATGATCTTTATTAAAATCAAATTCATTATCTCCACCGTCATTGTTTACATTTTTATGATTTTTACCACCTCCTCTACTTTCTTTTCTACCTTTTCCATCTTTAAAATCTCTTTCTTTTTTTTCATCGTCATCTTCATGCCAACCTTCATCTTTATTATCATTTTCATAACAATTATCATCTTTTGTTGATCTATTAAAATCATTCTCATCATCATATCCATAACTGTTATCTCCTCCACCATGATTTTCATTTCTATATCCTCCTCTAATTCCTTTTCCATATCCACCACCACCACCACCACCACCACCTCTACCATTACGACCTCTGCCACCACCACTAATACCAACACCACCACCTCTGACATTTCTTATGTTGTCTGAATCTGCAAGTTTGTTATCATTGTATCCAAAATTATCATTATATTTATTATTATTATTTTGTAGTATGAAACCACGCCCTCTTCCATAACCTCGACCACCATCGTCTTCAAACTATTGAAATATAAAAATAATATCAATTAAAATATAATGCGTTGTATGTAGATTTATTACAGCTTTAGTATTAATCAGAGATAAAATCTACTCACAGAAGATACATCTACAGGTTCAGGGTAATCATTTTCATTGTCCCAATTTTGAGTCATTTTGTTATCTGTAAAATTAATTTATTATATATGTAAGATATAAGGTTTTTACCCTACATATATACATATGATATACACATATATAATACAATATATTCATTAAATATTATTATTTTCTCAAATTTCAAAGTAAACGGTAATTAAGATATAAACATAAATATAGAATAAACAATATAAAATATTCACGAGTGAGATCAAATATATCTATAAAATAGTTAACAATTTTTGTTGATCTCGATAGGTCAAAAGGAAAAACGGAAGGATCGCTTTCTATAAAGAAAATAAAAAAAAAAAAAAAAAGAAGAACAACAAAAAAAACAAACCAAAATATTAACGCCCTTGACTAATAGATATAGATACATATGTAATATCCTTGATGGAATTGAACTGTTTTGAAACCAAACATAGTAAAATATTCCCATCGACGACTGAACGACGTGATTAATACAGTTTCAGTACGTCAAAGAAAATAAATCCATTTTTCATTTATGCAAAATTAAAATGATAATTTTTATCTTAGACATGTTATTCTAAATTATATATAAAGGAACAAAATATAGATAAGATATTTGATTTTCGTCAGGACATTGCAGATATAAAATTTTTTTCTACAAAGCAATTGCATTGTTCCCAATGTCTCTTGTGTGTCAATGATGCTTGATCATCGTATGGCATTGAATTTAAAGCTAATGCAAGAACAATGATGAAAACATAAGATTAAAATTAAAATTTAAACACGTGTTATTTATATCAAAGAAAATATAAAGTCTCGCGCCTATACCGGTAAAGATGGCCGATTTGACATCGAACGATTTGTGACTGTCGATACTTACATTATTGATGTATTCGATTTTCGATGGGTTGCCAATTGAACAAAGAGATATCGTTTTATATCGTTCTTTCTTCGAACAATCGCACCGAATGACTTTTTTTTTTTATTCAACGTAGAACAACTCGCAAAACAGATTATTAAAGGCTTTAATTTAACGGAGCTCAACCAGCGTCTGACGAAGTATGCGATGAAATGCGCAGATCGCGCTGCGCTTCTCTATCAACTTCAAGGAGAACGTTTCGCGACCAATCACCGTTCAGCGTCTTCACGCTAGAACTCAATACGCGTACGTTCTACGCATTGCGCCTTTGTTTTTTCACAGTCACGTAGCTACCAGCACGAGTACCCATACATATATTTATGTATATGCATACGTGTATATAATTTTTGTTTTCTTTTTTTTTTGTGTTTTTTTTTTTTTGTTTTTTTTTTTTTTTTTTAATAATTTTATTCACATTTGCAGTCACATTATTGTCGTAGAATTGATTTCAAAGTCTTCTTTTTACTCGTATAGCGTCACTCTCATACGATTATCATTTGATAAAGACGTTCAGACAATGTAGGATATAAATAAGTAATAAGATACAGAAAAAAAGATAGCTATCAGATAGATATTAGAATGGGCTTCTTCAATCTTGATACTTTTTCTTTTTTTTTTTTTTTTCCTCATCTAATCGTGGTTTTTAGTAATATAACTGAGCGTTATTGATTTTGTTGTATGTGCTTTGAAAGTCAAGTTAATTGATATATTTTACTCTTCTTTTTCTCTCTTTGTTTTGTTTTTTTTTTTTTTTTTCCTTTTCTTTTAATCTAATTTATAATACGTACATCGTGAAAAATCTAACCTATGTAACCTGTGTAATTTTAGTATGGCTTTAAACTTGTTTTTTTCGATATCACACTCGGGACTCGTCATGATTCATATTGTATGAATGTTTGTGTAAATATATATATATATATATATATATATATATATATATATATATTCGATGCAAATCAAAAGGACGAAAAAAAAATTAGCTGTTGCATAAGTTAATGTCGTCATTTAAATTTTTCTAGATTCGATATATACTGAGGCGTGTATTTCAAAGTAATAAACGTCAATAAGTGCTTTTCTATATTACAGCTTTTACAGCGTAACATGCTAAGTCATTCTGTACTTTTATGAACGCATAAGATTTTACGAGTTTTGTTTTGTCTTGTTTTTTTTTTTTTTTTTTTTTTTTTATATCCTTTTTTTCTTCTTCTTTTTTTCTTTTTTTTTTTTCACGAGTATGCAATCGATAAAGAAGGCAGCGCATTTATAGGAAACTATCGGGATATTAAAAATTCTAAAAAGCGTTTGTAAACGTGATCGCAGATATATATATATATATATATATATATATATATATATATATAAATCACATTGCATTAACTTTTGAGTATACGCCTTTGTTAAAAATAAATAAAGGAAGTACTTGTCTTTCCACAGAAATATATATATATATATATATATAGTTATCTTTAAGTTTAAACGAATATTCCTTTAATCTCTTTTTGAATCGTAGAAAGTTTCAAGTATTAGAAATACTTAAAATTTGTTCAAAGTTAATAATACTTATCGTCTACGTGATAATAAATATACAAAATGATACGATCGATGTATTTATACAAGTCAATTTTAGATAACCATAAACAGATTTTGGGACCGTAACAGACTGTTCTTTGTACGTCATAGAAAGAAAGAAAGAAAAAAAGAAAAAAAGCGTAGCTTTGAAGGAAAAGCTCTTTATGGAACACGTTGTAGATCAATAACAATTAGACCCTACAATGAATAGATTTTTACGATGTCTTGTTTAATCCTTTGAGAAACTTTCTCTTTTTTTTTCGGATATTAAATCCAAGTTGTATAAGTGCTATAAAGAAATGCTGAATATTCTTGAGAAGACAATAAACAAGACGGAAAAATTGTTAGTCAGAACATACGTGGAGGAGGGGGAATATTTTCGAAAAAAAAAAAATATAATAACAAAAGAGGCATGCGGCTTATAAAAGATACGAAAGTAAATGAAAATCGATAGATTTAATAACGTAGTTCAGAGGGTTGGTCAAAGTTATTAGCTGGTCGGTTGTCTTCGTCGTCTTCGTCATCGTTGTCTCGCAACGATCGCAGTTCTCTTATCAGTTGGCTCGGCTCGTACCGAGAAATTCGTAATGATCCACCAACGAAGAAGAGAATATGTGTCCGTTTGCACGAGCTGTCTTCTTCTATCTAGATGCGTATGTATAGGTGGTACAAATGTGTGGAAGCTCATGTAGGTAAGTCGCCGAGCGATGAATAAGGAGAAGAAAAGAGGAAGAAGAAAAGCTTATGTTAGTTTCGCCACGGCCGCGGATAGGAACGATAGGATCGGTTTTCACTAACGTTTCGCCTTCGATTTTTCCGTGAAGTTTTGTGTTAGGAAACTTACTCGATTTCCTTGAAATTTGACTCTTTCATTGTTTGGTGAATGCACAAATGGACGTTTATATAAGATCGATGATAATCAGGTACTATATATTTCAAAGTACAAAAAAAAGAAATAACATAAAAATATATATACATATTTATATATATATATATATATATATATATATATATATAATTTTATTTAAAAGAAACAACAAAAGAACTTACTACGTATCCACTTATGTATTCGGATTTGTACGCGGGTAAATTCAAAATTGTTAATGGTCGAGAGAAGAGCGACGCGGGTAATTTAAAAGAAAATTTTTACGTTGACTTCGAAATTCCTTTTCTCGTTTTCTCGTATAAATCTCATGAGGAAAGAATTTTTCGACAACTTTTTTGACGATTCTTTCGAGTAGAGTATTTCTTATCTTCTGTTTGAAAAATAAAAAGAAAATTCTTATTTATTTATTTTTTTTTGTTTTGTTTTGTTCTTTTTTTTTTTTTTTCTGCCCTTTCGACGGTAATAACCGACTATGGAATAATAAACAGAAATCCTTTCATCGATCTAATAGGATTTATACAAACGTTTAACACTTGAAGTTTAATATATTATCTTGCTTTATAATTCGACGAGTGTCGAGTTCGCTTTGCGATCACGAGGTTCCATAGAAAATCCATGGGATTAAATGTCACGACAAAAATGACAACGACAACGACAACGACAACGACAACGACAACGACGACGACAACGACGACGACAATGTCGACGACGACGTCGAAATTCAATCCCATTAATATCAAAGTTACTCCATTTCTTGAGAAATAAAAAAAAAAAAAAAAAAAACAAACAAACAAAAAAAAAGAAAAACAAAAGAAAAACTCAAAATATATACAATACATGATTGTAATTGTACATTTTCAAAACGTTCAAAAATTCTTACAACGATCGCCTGCCCAATTCGATTAACGATATCGCTAAAATAACAAAGGGATGGGGGGGGGGCAGGGTGATCGTGAATATTCATAACATTTGTAACAATGATTCGTCGATTTTTCTTTGTTTAGTTTCGTCGGACGACTTTTCGACTATCGATCGTGTATTGTCTTTTTCTTTTTTTCTTTTTTTTTTTTTTTTTCTATAGTTTACAAATCTTCTTAAAAGAGAAATCGTTGTTTTTTTCTCTTTGTTTCTTCTTTTTTTTTCTTTCTTCTTCTTTTTTTTCTCTCTTCTTCTTTTTTTTCTTCTTTTGTTTTTTTTTTTTCTTCTTTTTTTCTCCTTTCCCCACGTTAGTGGCTCGTGCGAAGCAAGAAACTTAAAGCAAGAAAGATAATATAAAAAGTGGAAATAAATGAAATCAAGAGAAACATATAAATAATCATTTATTTCTTCATCTGATCTTATCTTGTCTCATCTCATGGGACTTGATATTTCAAAGGCTCTCAGTTGTATCAACGGTAAGCTCGTTCATCGAAGACGTATCAATTTTTGATTTATTGTTTATACGCGAGAGAGAGAGAGAGAGAGAGAGAGAGAGAGAGAGAGAGAGAGAGAGAAGGAGGAGGAGGAGGGAAGGGAAGAGCGCAAGAGAACATTCAATGAGTCAAACTCTTAAGTTGATGTGCATACGAATGCGGTTATGAGCACATTTCGACTACAAAAAACAAATCGATCAATCATGTACACGTAGTTAGGAACACAGACGCCCATATACAGATGCACTTTTGTACGTATATTTGTGTGCGTACGCGCACTCACTTGCACGTGCACTCGCTTGCACGCGCGCTCGCACGCGCGCGCGCACACACACACACGCACACACACACACACACACAAACAGACATATGCACACGCCCTAATCGGTATTTAATTTCATTGAATACGAACAAACGTTGTTCTCTCTTCTGCTAATAATCGCATTCAAATTACCTGAGTCAAGTGGGAAGAAGGAAAACGCTCGTAATTCATCGAAACGATTGTCTCTCTCTCTCTCTCTCTCTCTCTCTCTCTCTTATTCTCTCTTACTCTCTTTCTTTCTCTCTCTCTCTCTCTCTCTCTCTCTCTCTCTCTCTCTCTCTATGTCAGCTGATCTGGGAGAGCTTGTAAAAAAAAAAATAACTGTGTATTACGCAAGCACGCCTGTATTATAATTCCCGACGATATACGGTGTCCTAAGATAATTTTAAAAGAGACGAAGTTCCAAAAATACGACGATATCTCTATGTCTCTTTTAATTATACAACGTGAAATAAAATATCTTATGATGTTTTTCATTATTCGATAAGAGCAACTAGACGTGCAATAAGATAAAAGGGCGAAGGGAAAATTAGTTCGTAGAGTAATAAATCCTATTGAGTCTTTTCTCTTATCCTCTTTATTCTTTGGATGATCTTATCTCTCGTTTATCGGTCACGCCGTATATATATACGTATGAGTATATATACTCTCTGTGTAACAATGTATATCTATATTCAAAGAGACGCGCAAAAAAGAAGGAAAAGAGAAAAAAAGATGTAATCATCGCGCTCTCATCGTCGTCGTCGTATTCGTCGTCGTCGTCGTCGTCGTCGTCGTTGTCTACTCACGAAACGTGATTCGCATCGTTCTACGGCGTGCGAGATGAGTAATGGATGACGATTTTTCGCTGTGTCGTACCACTTTTCTCTCTCTCTCTCTCTCTCTCTCTCTCTCTCTCTCTCTCTCTCTCATTTTTAAACGAAAGAGAAAGAACGAAGCAGCTCGTTTTCGCATATCTGCATACATCACACACATATATACGTACACACATGCATACATCACATACATATATACGTACATACATACGTATATCCATGCATATGTGCATACGTATATATATGCATCCATACATTTGTATATTTATACATACATATGTACATGTTACTCCACACACGTATACTCTTGTATACATACACATTCTCATATTGTATACATACATACATTCTCTCTCTTTCCTTCTCTCTCTTTCTTTCTCTCTCTCTCTCTCTCTCTCTCTCTCTCTCTCTCTTTTTTACACTCGCTTACACGTTCTCTATCGTGCTTACGGCGATATGTGTGTCACAAGGCGGCAAGTGAGTCATTCCCTTCTTTTGCCATTGCATCCCGTGTCGGCCGATCGTAATAATAGAACGAAATTGATTCACTCGACGACGACGACGACGACGACGACGACGACGACGACAACAACACAGTAGTACTATTACACTTGGTTTTGCTTCTTCGACTTGTGACTTTTCGAAAATTTTTTACAAAAAATTATCTCAAATGCAAAGTGTTACAGTTTCAAAATCTCAATAGCATTCATATGCAATAAGAAAAATGCATTTGAGAAATCAATTCGATAATTGTGTGATGATTTTTCCCTCATTCTTTTGCATACAAATAGAAATTTTCCTTTCCTTTGTTATTGTTCTCCCTCTCCCTCTCTCTCTCTCTCTCTCTCTCTCTCTCTCTCTCTCTCTCTCTCTCTCTCTCTCTCTCTCACTCTCTCTCTTTGTTTTTGTCAAATGATTTTAGTTATTCGTTAATTCGAAAGCGCTGTAGCTAACGATATATCGTCGGTCTGCCAACGAGGAAAACAAATTTATTGGAGCCCTGCAGGTTATCGATACTGATAATACAAGCAAAGAGAAACATCGAAAGAGAGAGAGAGAGAGAAAGAGTGATCGCCGAACAATTTCCTCTTCGCGCAGTTAATGCACCGTTATTCAACGATTGACCGTAAGATCCGTATTTATTTCTCTTTTTAGAATCTTAAAGAACGAGAGAGAGAGAGAGAGAGAGAGAGAGACGTATACGTCGTAGTTAGTTGATTGCTGACAAAACGTGATGTTTTCATTAGAAATATATTTTACTTTTTACAAGTAACCGCACTACGTGTTCACGATAGTAAACAAATATCTATTGTCTGACTGTCGATTAGTTTCGTTGTTTCCTTATCGAGATAAGCACATAATACCAATAAGCGAGCTATTTTATTTCTTGTTCTCGACGAAGCTCTTTTCTTTTTTCATGATATTTTTTTCTTCCATGTTCTTTCTCCTTTAGACAGAGAACTGTAGCGGTAGGGAGAGGAGGAGGTGGGAAGGGGGGGGGGAGAAAAGAAGAGAAAAAAAAATGATATAGCGATATCAATGAAAGTCGATACGATATCTTTCTTTCTAATGTGCTGATGTGCTTACAAGTTTTGCTTTTACGACATATTTCAATGTTACTTTGTATTTAAAAGACAATCCAGTTAGTTGCCCGAAAGCTCTTGCGAAAATAAGAAAATGTAATATTTTTAAATGAGTATCCTCTTTCTCGCCCCGCCCCCCTCTCTCTCTCTCTCTCTATCTTTTTTTGGTTTTTGTTTTTCGAGAATCGAATTACATAGTAAATTAAAATTTTTAACGAGCATTTTTTTTTTATTATTCATCCTATACTCATTTATTTTTATTTCATTTGTACATGTCATTTCATTGTACGATGTCATTTGAATAATTCATTGATATATATTAATTAATCGATCGAATTGATCGAATTGATCGATGCCTAAACTTCGAAAACGTCCGTACGGTTTTTCACGTTAAAACTTTTTGTGTTATCATTATATGCAGATACGATCAATTTTTTACGAGACAAACTTCTTAGAAGTGATACCGAAGTATTATCGAATATTGTCTTCTTTTGGTTTATAATACCACCAATCTTGTTTATTCTTACATCGAGATAACGAAGAAAGGAGGTCAAAAATAATTATGCAAATTGTGTCGAAAACTTGTTTGAAATATCTACGTATTATAGCAAATATTTTGTTAGCTTCGTTGTTACGTAAATCTACTGTATAGTCTACCTTTTTGCCGTAAAGATTGTTTTGAAACCTAATGAGAACCTTCTCGTTTCTTTGCATATATATATATATATATATATATACACGTATGTGGCGCGCGCGTGCTCGAGCATGCATGTTTTTATATGCGTGCGTGTGCGCAAGTGTATAATGAAAAAAAAAATTTGCGAACGCGTTCGTTCGCTAGTAAAGATAGCGAAAGATATACATATAAGTGTCGGTAAATCGAATCGATATCATTTAGCGTATACGTGTGCGTGTACGTATATGTACGACTACATCGATATTAAACTTGAACGATCGCCTTTTTTTAAATCCAATTACCTCTTATCTGCTTAATAGAAAAAAAAGAGTGAGTGAGAGAGAGAGAGAGAGAGAGAGAGAGAGAGAGAATACATGATACTTTATGCCGATTGAACAACGCCATTGCTGCTTCGTATTTCTTCTTGTTAACGAATATTATTGAGCAACGATAGTTATCGGTGTTCATGCTCTTAATCCGGAATATATATATCGATATACATATATACATATTATAAATAGGTATATATATATATATATATATATATGATATAAGAAAGAAAGGATTTAGTGTCGCGAAGGAAGTCAAGCACAAAATTTATGTCGTATTATAAATACAACTTCGCGGAGCGTAGGTGGTACGAATGGATCATCGATAATGGTTGTCAAGTTATCTCGACAAGACTGTAGAGTATTAGGGGGAGAAGGAGGGGGAGGCGAGGGGAAGAAGAAGAAAAAAAAAAAAAGAAAAAAAGAAAAAGAAAAATAAAGTTGTTTCCTCATTTAACTTCTTGTGTTACATCTCATCTATTTTTTTTCTTCTTCTTTTTTTTATCTTTTCTTACTTATTTTTTTTTTTTTTTTTTTTTTTTTCATACTTGATATTTGTATGGATAATGAGGAAGACCGTAAAAAAAAAAAAAAAAGAAAAATACGTAGGAAGCATGATCGATTCCTCGAGATCTTGTACGAAGAAATATTTACAAGATTTTACGATCAAATTATTTCATTTATTTTTACTACTACTACTACTACTACTACTACTACTACTACTACTACTACTACTACTACTACTACTACTACTACTACTATTTACTTCTTTCTTTCTTTCTCACTCTTTCTCTCTCTCTCTTTCTCTCTCTTTCTCTCTTTCTCTCTCTCTCTATCTATCTATCTCTATCTCCTTCTCTTTCTTTTTCTCTGTTGAAGAGAGTATCGCGTTAACGGCATACATTCTTACATCGAAACCTCGATAGTTTCGCATTACGAAGACATCGCCTACGACGAATACCGATAACAGCTTCCGTCATAGAAAGAAGATCTCGGATTTTTCAATGTCCGAGATTCTCGGTGGGTGTTCGTATACATCTCATGTAAACGTTTCTCCTAACGGTATACAAGAATTTTTCCATTCATTCATTTCTCTTTTCTTTTTCTTTTTCGTTTTTTTTTTTTTTCTTTTTTATTTTTTCTCTCTTTTCTATCATCTATTTATTTATCTGTCTCAAGTACGCAGAAATCTTGAACGACGAGGACGAGAGAACGTTTCATGCACTAGAAATTCTACTATTAGCATTTAATCGGTAATGAGATGAGTACGAATATCAACGAATTTAAAATTATCTTTGAAATGATTGTAAAACCGATTCAGCAAATATTATGCACGTTCTTAGCGTACCGATAAATATCACTTTACGATGATAAGATTGTCATGAGAAAATAATATATATATATATATATATATATATATATATATGGATGAAATTTCGACTCATTGAACAACAAGAGAAAAATAATATGAAGTCTGATATTGGAAATATTTTCTTTGTTGTTGTTTTTTCGAGCGACCCAAAAAATATTTTTTTCGAATCGCTGTTCACCTTTCCGAATAATCTCGATCGTCTGATTATGCGTGGGTGGGTGGTGGCTGAAGTATTCGCTCATTGAATAATAAAGTGAAGAAAAAAATAAAAGAAAAAAGAGAAGAATAGAGAAGAGAAGAAAAAAAAAAAAAACCCAGATGAAATCAGACTTTGGACACGTTTTATTGATTATTTCCTTTGATATTATCCAGAAAATATTTTTAGTCGTTGTTAACTGTTTCGTACACTCCTGACCATCGATTCTATATACTCGTTGGCCTTGACCGATCGTTATTGAAAACGAAAGTTATCATGGAGCTTCTCTTTGATACCAACTTGAATAAAACTTTTTGCAAAATTGCCCTTTTTCCAGTAGCATTCCTCGATATAAATTCGCGTTTGTTAGAATAAAGAAACTGGTATCGGAAATTATCCACACGTGACCACATGTTGTTATTCGTCGTTCACGTATATGTGTGTTTATGTATATGTATGTATGTGTGTGTGTGTGTGTGTTCGAAGAAACGTTGCAGTTTTAAAATGTAAAAAAATTTGTTCTGCCTACGTTTAGTTTTGAAACAGGATCTTAATTGTTGCTAGTTGGCTAAAATAAAATGAATATAAATACCTAAAACCCGTATTGCGTTAAGAGTATAATATTATCGTTCTTAAGGAACCTTCTTTTATGGACTTATCGGCTTAGAAGTGCACGAAATAATCTCGAAAGGAACACAGCAGGAATTTTGTATTTCCGGTAACGTGTCTTTCCGTTTTAGATTACGCTTATCGCAAATTTATACGAGTTTCATTTTAGCGGACATAGGAGAAACGATTTTATATCCAATACTAAAGAGAAAAGAGATTCGACTTAGTAAATGGCAAGATGTTCTCCAACTTTTCAAGATAACGTCTTTGCCGACTATTTTCTTTTATATTTCTCTCTCTCTCTCTCTCTCTCTCTCTCTCTTTCTCTTCTTCCCTTTTATTGGCTAATAAAAATATATTAATTTCTTTCCTATGATATCAAAGTCAACAAGATTTTATTTTTATAAGATTTTATTCTTACAAGCTCAATCGAGCGAAAGTTTGCTCTCGGATTCTTTCAAATATTTGCCTCGTTCGTCATAAAGAATCGTATTACGTGCGTAGTCGTGCTTGGGTCTTATACTTGTATAGGTGTATATATCTCTTTTAAACGAACGTGTATACTGATACCGAGTATATACCAACCTTGACAACGACATTCCAATAAAAGTAATGATTTTCGTATTTCCGAATTTGGTCGAAAATCGTTCCTTGAGATTATGTATCGTCTTGTTCAATATTTAAAACGATAATTAAGATCACTAAATAAACTTTGCCACGCTCATGTAGAAGGCAACTTCCGAAAGAAGATTTATAAATAGTTGCGCGTTCTTTATTATCGCCACGCGTGATTCGTCGAAAGATATCGCATCCATATTCGAGGTGCTTAGTCATACGGCGTTACTAGAAAGACTTGGCGAACCAAACGAATGAGTTTGAATAAACATATGGCTTCTCTCTCTCCCTCTCTCTTTCTCTTTAACTCTTATTTAACTATGATTAATTTCCATCGTTATCATCGATGGAACAGAACACTCTTGTCCATGAAACTGCAGATGATAGTGTAATAAAGTAATCTTTTAATGTTTTAAATAATTATTCGTTAATTCTGTACAATTATTATAGTGATTATTTTTTTTTTATTTCTTTTCTTTTTTTTTGTTTTTCTTTTTCTTTTTTTTTTTTTTTTTTGGTTTTCTTTTTCTAACATCGCATCACTTTACAATTGCATTCTCAAGCCAACAATTAACA
Organism: Vespa crabro; assembly: GCF_910589235.1. Taxonomy (NCBI): domain Eukaryota; kingdom Metazoa; phylum Arthropoda; class Insecta; order Hymenoptera; family Vespidae; genus Vespa; species Vespa crabro. The sequence continues at coordinate 9,304,826 of NC_060958.1, read as the reverse complement.
AACTCGATTAATCGTAATAATCGCATTTACGAATGACCATTATAAATAAATTTTTGTAATATCTTATAAAATAATGTGAACGTACGTATCCGAGTTTCGTCCCAAAACGTTTATTTTTTTTTATTTTTTTTTTTTTTTCCTTTTTACCGTATCAACGAGATCAAGAGGATCATTGTTTCGTGAACGAAATAGAACAAATGCGTATTTTCGTGTTTCGTCCAAAAAATGTGACGATAAGAGGAAGTCCAATCGTTTTTTATTTTCTTCTTTTTTGTCTTTTCTTCTTCCTCTTTTATTAAATCGTGTTCGCACGATCGGTCGAGCGTACAAGATCGTTGCGCTTATCCTTGAAATTTCGAGTTTAGAAATCATCACGAGGATGAGATCACAGCGGAGCTGTATCGAGAATAAAAATTGCATCTACATATTGTTCCTTCGAAAATAAACAAGGTGAAATGAATTTCTCGCAATTTTAATGGATATAATACGTATGCGTATTTAAATCAAATATAGAAATAAGAGATCCGAATTAAAAAAAAGTAGATATCTAATTAGAATGAAGTAACGTATCACATTGTTGCGAAGTAGCAACGTGTTTATTATTTAACGACGATAATGATCGAATTTTAAAGCGGCAATCAAGAAAAAACGATAATCCTATAGATAGTCTAAGTCGCGATTAGTATGCGTGACGCGTAGAAGCGTAAATAAACGGTGCATAAAATCGTTATACCGATTTATGTATGTACGAACGCGTGACGTGTTATGCTTCTCTCATGCATATCCATTGGTATATGGCATTCTGCGATTTGTATGCATGTTTGTCTTTGAATTTTCTTTTTTCTGTTTTTGTTTCTTCCTTTTTTCTTTCTTTTTCTTTTTTTCTTCTTTTTTTTCTTTTTTTTTTTTTTAATAATCTGTCGACAAGAAGAATGAAAGGGTTAGGTCATATATCGATTTCAATCTTACGGACAGATGAGAACGATAATAATTATTAGTTGCGTAGTTAGATATTCACCAAGTGTACCCACCCACCCACGGTCGACGGTGAAAGTAGGAATGACTACCGCGTACGTATCTACATACTTATGTGCTTACGTTTCTTTATGTTCGTAGGCCGTATGATTGCATTACAAGAACTCTCACGTTACATTCTAACGTTACGCGTCTATTAATTGATTAAATTCTTCGACGAGACCGTCGTTAAACGCCTTCGTAAAGTTTATTTATTCTTTCTTGAGATCTATATAATACGATGTCGCGATACTTTTTAACTGAGAATAATGTTATCGTGTGGTTGCCAATTATTAAAGAACAATTATTTCAATATGATCGATATTATCGTGCACGATATTATCATTATATTTTCATGAAAAAAAAAAAAAAAACATATGCATTAAATAAAACTTCTTTGATATCGTAAAAACTCAAAGGTGGGAATGGGGTGGGGAGAGAGAGAGGGTGGGGGGGGGGGTTTGGGAGGGAGGAGAAATAGAAAACCCGTTTGATTTCGTGTTTGAAACGTATAATATATACGTACATACACGTTTTATGAACGATATTGTTATTTAATGCAAAGTCAATGGTTTTTCGGCACGTTTGTTTCTCTCGCTCGTGCAGAAGACATACGACGATCCCGTCATCGTCTCTCCCACCGTTCTTCGACTATCGTCCAATGCCGAGGAGAAAAGCCGAAACCTCCTCGGTCTTTCGAGCCTCTCGCCATGCGAGTGGTGACGCCCCGTGTCGGGTCAGACTTGCGGATACGAGCAGATATTTAAATAGTTATGTTTACGCGTTCTTCACGATCATACGTATGGAACTAAGAGCTTTCTCAATAAATTTTTAACGAAGTGAAAACTATTTTACGATCTTGCTTTTTTTTTCTTTTTATCCATTTTTTTTTTTTTTCAAGAGAGACAAAGAGAGAAAGAAAGAAAGGAGAGAGAGAGAGAGAGAGAGAGAGAGAGAGAAGTAGGGTTAAAGTGTGATTAAAATTAATGAAGTAAAATGGAAAATTTAGAAAGAAAAATTAAAACGTACGAGTATTATTCGAGAAATCGTTTCTATATTTTCTCTCGAGTATCATCGCGATGTTTTGTATTTCTGTGAAGTTCTAACACGTTATCTGCTGTCAGCGTAACTCGTGCATGTATGTGTGTCGTGACAAAGAACGGGAGTGTCAGTTATAAAGAAGTGTTTCTCGTAATCGTATCTTGTGGATGACTTTAAGAAGAAACTGAGATGACTCTTTGATATTAAAGTTTCATTTTTTCATCGTGAAAATCTTCATCGATTTATATATTTAATGAATCGATAATTAATGAAGTTTGAAGTTATGTGATAATACGTTTCTGGTTATTTGGTGTTCAATGAAACGAAATTAATTGAAACGATTTCGTTTGATCGTTTCTACGATTAAATTAATACACATTATGATAGTGTATTCGTCGTCTATAATAAGCACGAGAAGAAGGTTATTGTGAAAGAGAGAAAGGAACATTTAGTCGAGCGAAGGTGTTAAACATTATAAGCTCGATGTTCACCAAGGAAAAAAGATATCTCGAGCGTGTCTTCGTTCGTTTCTTTGAACTTCTTCTTCTTCTTCTTCCTCTTATATGCTCTTATTAAATATGCATTACTACAGGCACTACAGTATTTATAATATCATCAAAATCTTGAAGATTTAACGACGACGAAGAGTCTTGCGATTGAGAAAGACTAATGTAACGAAAGAAAAAGAGAGAAGGAGAAGTTATTGGATTCTATCGATCGATTGGAAGAAATAGAGAAATCTTGAGAGGAAGGGCTTGAATGGCGACCATGGGAGTTATCATGTACATACCAAGTAGGTAATTTCAGATCGATCGAAAAAATGTCTCTCGTTCGTTTTAAATGTCTCTTTACTTTTCCGTATATTTATTTTTTCTATCCTCCTCTTTTCGTTCCTTTGCTTCCCCCCTCCCTTTTTTTTTTTATCATAGATCAAGAACGACGATCAAAGTCAATGAAAGCTCACGCCTTATTTTCGCGTTCATTCTATTTTTTATTTCCTGTTTTCGTGAACGCATTCGCTTATGAGGATATATATTCGATTAACAAATAAATCTTAAAGAAAATTGCAACGTCATCCTAATTTCCATCTTCAGATTGCAGTATATATATGTATATATGTATATATGTATATATGTATATATATATATATATATATATATATATATATATATATATATATATACACATACATATATGCACATATGATCACCTATCGACCCTGACATATGACCGAAAGCCAAGAAAAATATGAATGGCGTCCAACGATCGTTTGGTTACGAAGTGGGAAACACAATACGTATACATAAGTACGTGTACGTGAGCAAACGCAGGCTCATTTGATCGCGTTATACGTACGAAGGCGCATCACGTGTCCGATATGCCATCGACCCACATGTAACTCAATTTGTTCAACTGATTGATAGGAAACTCGCCACACACAACGAAGTTCTTCTTTATCGTCAAATCGGTACATATATATATATATATATATATATATATATATATATATATATATATAAATATATGTATATATATATATATGTGTGTAATATATAGATAATGTATAAATATCTTTGTATATCTTCAAAATCGATTTTATTTATTTTTTTTTCTCTCTTTCACTCTTTCTCTTTCTCTCTTTCTTTCACCCGTAACTTAATTCTAATCGATCATAAATATTTTCCCTTTCTAATATATTTTTCGAGCTTGAAATTTGTATAGGATAATTGAAATTATACATGTCAAAAACAAAAAAAATAAAAGAAGAAAAAAAAAAGGAATGAAATTATCACGAAATTTCTTGAAAATTGCGAATAAACCATTTGATTTTCCTTCGGTATCGACATGTCGACGATGATTATTTCCTTTCAAAGTTCTTTAAAAGTGCATCTAATTTACGTAACATGTTTATATAAATAAAAATTGCATTATATAATATTATATCATACTATCCGCCTTTCATGTGACCATTCGATATAAAATTCGACTGTCGATTGGTCATTGATAAGAGAAATTATCTTATGTTATCGTAAAGATATTAAAAGTCATGCCAAGTCATCAAATTTGGATAATCAATTTGCATACTGTATATTGCGATGTGGCGATTGAAATAGCAACCAAAGATCGTGTAAATAATAATATTGAATATTTAATTATAATTTACTGAGGTAGAACGTAATCGATTCTTATCGGTCGCACTTACGAATTTGCATTTGTAACGGGCATAGCAGTCACTCGATCGCTTGTATACCAACGTTCATATCCTGTTTTCTCGTTTGAAAACGTTGCACAGTGTATATTCATGGCGAGAGTTAATTATTAATATCGCCTATTTTTTCTTTTTCTTTTTTTTTTTTATTTGTATTTTTTTCTTTACCTCTCCTCATGACTAACAAAAGGTTAATGAACGTAGCTTTCGTTCTTTGTTAGAGCGTGTGCCTCAATTAATGACGTTCATATTTTTCATGATCGATACGTTGATATATTTCGAAGAAAAAACTGTAATGATCGTTCATTAGAATCAAAATAGATAAATTGATTGATAAAGTTTCGGGGAAAAAAGATCATAATTTATTTCGTCACTTAGGAAATATAACATTATTATTATTATTATTATTATATTATTATTATTATTATTATTATTTTTGTTGTTGTTGTTGTTTTTGTCATTATTATTATTATTATTATTATTATTTTATTTGTATTTGCATTTTTATTTTAATTGTTCTTTTTCTTTTTCTTTTTATTCATTTATTTTTTATTACTTTACGTAATAAAATTGGAAATATATGAAACGGTATTTAAAAAGATTAAAAAGCGATAATAAAAAAATCATAAATAAAATACATTCGACGGGAGCTTATAAAATTGAGTAATAATATATATTACACGTTTCACGTTGCGAAATATCCTTTTACAAAGGTGTTCAAGATTCATAGAAATAACGCGAATCAACACGTCTTCAAGCACATGATATCAATGACTGAAACACGAAACGAATTACGTGTTTATATCTGTCCCGCGATTTGACCATGACGCGCTCAATATGTATTTCTGCGAAATTCCTATCAACGTGCGCTCGCGTTCATTGACGATAATCATCAAAGATTCTCACTCGCGTATAAATATTCGTTTAAAGTCCGAATATAACTATTATTATCTGAAGGAAAGAAATAATATTAAAAAAAAAAAGGGAAAATCTCTTAGAGCGTAAATAAAAGCAAACGAACGTTTAGTTCGTCATTTGTCGTCAATTAACAATTTCTTGCGCAATTATGAACCAGCTTGAAATGACCGATATTAAGTCATATTATATACTTTATAGCGATCAATGGTACATATGTATATATATATATATATATATATATATATATATATATATATATATATATATATATCGGTCCACATTGGCGAATCTTGAGCTTTCCAATTATTTGTCTTTTTGTTTAATCGATCGATAAAACTCTAATGTCTTCCTGTCCAAGAAGAAATGTATCAATGACGGAGACGGAGTTTCTATTCTTTAATATAAATAAATGATATTTCTAATATCAGATTTGAGTTTGATAGAAGAATTTCGTATATAGCATATATTTCACATTGTGTCATTGGTGCTGATCATGTAAAGTGAATTTGCTAGGAAGATTCTCACTCACGGCATCTTACGAAACCGGTTGTAGAAAATGTCACGATTGCAAAAAAGTCATTCCAGTTGATGTTAAGTACGTATGTTTATGGATTGTTCGTTTTACGAGCGCGAAATAGAAGTTAAAACGTGGTTGCTTCCTGAAATTTAGAAAATCTATGCCCATTTTGGCGAATATTTTAAATGCGAGTGTTTCATCATTCGCATTTAGGTTTGAAATTCTTGTTTTTTGGTTCACTACGCTTATGACATAGGAATTTTTTAATCTCGTTGATATTGTTTGTTATTAAAAGAATGCGAGATAAGAAAACTAAAAAAGTTATTTTCTTGTTACAGGCATGTACACCATGCGCATGCTGGACAATGGTAGCAATAACGCATCTGGGCCAACCGGAGCGGCTGCATTGCCAGGAGTCCAAACAGCCGGTGGTACCACGTCAACAACGACGGCCCTGACGAGTGTGACGAGTTTACCTGCTGTCACAGACGAGAGGATGGACGCCTCTAGCGACAGTGCCGTCAGTAGCATGGGCAGTGAGCGTGTGCCATCCCTCTCGGATGGGGAGTGGATGGAAACTGGATCTAATTCCAGTCACACGCAAGCTGATTCACATTACACCATGGATTATGCTAGGTACATGGAAAAAATTTCATTGATATAAATCATATTTTTTTTTAAGAGGAATACAATTTTTAAAGGAATAAGATATTTAAATGATAATACCCAAATTCTTTATCGTTATCTATGAATAAATAAAATGTCATAATTTTATTTTCTTTTATTCGCAAAAAAAAAAAAAAGAAAAAAAAATATTTAAATGATATTTTCTATATTATATGTAGAATCTCGATAATATATTTTTTTCTTTTTATTTCTCTTTTTTAGTAAATACCGAATGCCTTACGACTGCAGTTATTCCGTTTCCGGAAGAAACGCTGGTTCACCAAGATGTCAACCGGAAAGGACTGTACCGCCGGTTGCACAGAAAAAACATCAAATGTTCGCCAAACGATATTTCCAAGAGCAAAGCACCGGTTCGTAGAAAAATTGTCATATAAAATTTATAAGCGTTCTCATGACAAATATCTTCCGATAAAATGATTGAACAAAACAAGATATTTCTTATTACCTATTGCATTTCATAGAGTTTCTGACGTATATTAGATTCATCATATCTTGTTTTTCTTTTTCTTTTACCTGTTTTCTTTCTTTTCTTTTTTATTTTATATATATATATTCAAGTAACTGCTAATGCATTCAAACTCACGAGAACAAGCGGAAAGACGAATATTTGAATAATATCATTATAACTCATTTTTTATTTCTTATTATTTATTTATGTTCTTTTTTATTCTTTTTTTTTTTTTTGTTCTTCTTCTTCTTCTTTCGCCCATAAGGATCACCTTTGGGAGGAACGGCGCATCCAACCACCCCTATGAAATACGAGTATGACTCGCATACGGTCGGTGCTGGTGCACCAGGCAACGCTTATTCAGGCCCGATAGAAGGTGCAGCCGGTCCACAGTCTGAAATTAAATATAGTTGCAGTGTCGACTTTACCCGTCATCAATCTGGTAATTATTTTCGGATATGATCTAGAAAATACGTTAGATATTTTCTCAATGGATGTCGCTGATGTATAAATTCATTTTTTTTTCCTTTTTCTTTTCTTTTCTTTTATTTTATTGTTTTGTTTTGTTACTTTTTTTTAGGGCGATCAGCCATCGAGCACGTTCATCATAATCATACTTATCATTTGCCCGCTGAAAGTTCAGGATCTCTTCAACGTCCCCTTTCTCGTGATAAGAAAGGTAATACAACATTTTTAAGCCTCGTTGATTTGTTTAAAGTCAATATTTAATCCCATGCTCTATGTGTATATATATATATATATATAGGTGGATGTATGTGTGTGTGTGTGTGTATGTAATATATTTTGATTTTTTGGAAAATTTAGTACGAAAGAACGAGAGCGAGGAACATTTGACACGGGATGAGAAACGTGCGAGAGCGTTAAATGTGCCGATCCCAGTGAACGACATAATCAATTTACCTATGGACGAATTTAACGAACGTTTAAGCAAATACGATCTCAGCGAGGCACAATTATCTCTGATACGTGATATTAGGAGGCGAGGAAAGAATAAAGTGGCAGCACAGAATTGTCGCAAACGTAAACTCGATCAAATCATCAGTCTTGCCGACGAAGTAAAAGAGATGCGCGATCGTAAAATGAGACTCATTCGGGAGCATGATTTTATGCTTCTTGAAAGGCAACGCGTTAAAGACAAGTTCAGTCAACTTTATCGCCACGTTTTCCAGGTCAGTACAAAGAATTATTATAGTAATACGATAATGTCTACTGTCTCCTATCGTTTTCTTGCAAAAGCATTATGTTTATATTACATTTGCAAGATCGTAATGTTTTTTTACGTATCCATTTAAATTATCTAAGTAAAGTTATTTATTACTTGTTATTAGTATCTAATAATGCAAGAAACGATTGGAGAACTGAATTTCATTTCGATAAGATAATTTTGATAATAATTGCTAATTATTCGTATATTATTCATATAAACAATAATTATCAAATAAAAAGATGGCGCAATCGTAAATATATAATTTTTATTTTTTAGTCTCTTCGAGATCCCGATGGTAATCAATATCATCCATACGAATACAGTCTTCAACAATCTGCCGATGGCAATGTCTTGCTTGTACCGAGAAATCAAACAAATCCTCATCATCCTTCATCAATGGAACCGAAGACAAAACCAGATCCTGAACACAAGGAATGAAACTGTTAAAGGATCGTATTATAAAAACGATTGATTATTCAGAAAATATCGCTATCGTTGTAATAGCGAATAAGTCCATAAGGACGATTACAATGTTAACGATGATGTTGACTTTACGAGCTTTGTGTTAAAGCCAGAGAAATATATTTGCGATACAATCCTTTTGTCGAATGGACTTCATGACTTCGCATTTGACATACTTTGCACGCTATTCGATTGAACAACGAATTTGCCAAAAATCGCGTATTAAACTTATCGAAAGAGCTACGTAATATTATATATACATATACATATACATATATATATATATATATGTGTGTATGTATATATGTACGTTTATCGTGTACATATTTATCAAAATATTGAGAATTTTGGATAGGGAAAGAAAAAGAAATGATCTACGATTTAGGTCATATAATGACCAAAAATGATGGTAAAATTGCAGACGTAATATATATATATATATATATATATATATATATATATATATATATGTTATTCACATTGAATGTATCTTATCAGTGAAACTTACGTCAAATATTATATGTATATGTATTATGTATATTCTTTTTTTTCAAAGAGCGAAGTTTCGAACATGAAAGTTCTATAATCGAAGACCGATGTTTCTCATGTAATGTCTTCAACAGATTTGGAGAACTTATATAAAAACGGTATAAAATAAGAATATTTGTGTACCTTCTTTTGTTGCAGCGATTTTACCAGTATGGTTGTTTACGAAAGACGTTTACGTGTTCACTTCAACTACCTCCATAACTTTGTATGCTAAATTATCACCCTGGATTTGCATATTGTTAAAACGAATAAAACCAAGCACGATGGTAAAGTGTCCTAAGAACAGAAAAAAGTAAAATGAACTTGCACAACGGACGACAGACTTAAACGATGATTACTTTTGGACTTGGTTCTTTTTTTTGTTTTGTATTGTTCTTTTTTTTTTTTTTTTTTATTTTTTTCCTTTTTTTATATTATTTTTGGCAAAGTTTAAAAGTGCTCAGCTTTAATCGTAAAATTATAGATGAGAATCGCCACGATCAAATAAGTGCGCAATTGATCTCTTATTCCAGTACTCTTCTTCCTGCTTTTTATGCTTAGGATACATACATTAGTTAACTTTACCAAGTGCAAGTACGCACTGTTGTACTTCTTTCACAATAAGTGATTATGCTGTCTTTTAATTCCTTTGTCCTTAAAAACAAAGGTTTATTACATTTCGATATGATTGTATTTATCTATGAATATTATATATACATATATAACGATTTTGTCGAAATGTGTGATTAGTTAATGCAAGCCATCGATTATGACTGCAATTTAATAAAATGCATAGAAAGGCCAAAATTTATGCGTTGTTCGCATGATTTATCATCAGATATGCATAAATTCGGAATGAAAAGTAATTTTTTTTCTTTCTTTTTTTTTTATTTTTTTTTTTTTTTAATCGATGTAGTAAATAAATATGCGAATATAAGCGTGGACTATGAAACTAAAATTCTTTTAAGTCAAGGTTATGCACCATCTGAGGATTCAAAGAAATCAAAATTCAGAGATTATGCTCTGAAAGATGATTGAAATGCAAAGTTATATCTGCATTTAAATGGGAATAAAGTAAGCAAAATATTGGGTGATAAAAGGCAAATGATCGAAACATTGCTCAAGTATTGCAAAGTTATACAATTTGATCTGTAAAATGTATTGATTTTCACACATAATAATGTCGCTTTCAGAAATGTTTTTAAATCATTCAGATAATATGTGTGATATAATCTAAATACGATATAAGAAATGATACAATTTTTGTGAGTACATCAAGGACGATATATTGTAATGCTACAATATCGAGTATTCATTAAAATACGAACAAACAATAAATACAGATATTTTTATAAAATAAGAGGTGAGAAATGTTCGAGTATTTCACATTTGCCTTTTTATGTATATATTGATGTAGTTAGTATAATTTTCTATAAATACTATAAATATAAATAAGACATATATATGTATTTATGTATATGCTTACTTGTATATATAAATACATATACAAGAAAAGTAATAACTGAATATATATTGTAACATTAAACAACAAAAGAAAATCCAGTTTATGTCGATAATTAATAATAATAATTATAATAATAATAATCAGTCCTTTATTAACATTTACATGCACGATTATATTCATACTACTGGGTGTAGGATGCCTTTTGCTGTACCGTACTTTGCAAGCAGAGATTTTACCATTGAAATTCTTATGTAAACTATATACACAAATGCTCTGCTTTGCTATTGTATAAATAAACCAGATTTGTACGGAATTGCATAAATACATTCAAGATCTCCATTTGTCATTAAATTTCTATATTGTATAAATAAATTGAATAAATCACTGGGGAAAGTACCACAATAGTTTGTATGCTTATATCTGAAAGAAGACCTTTAAATATATATATATATATATATATATATATATATATATATATTTTTTTTTTTTGTTTATTAACGTGTTATATATAAAATCAAATATAAACGATAATTCTTTTAAATAAATAATTTATCAAAAAAATAATAATTTTAATCAATCGTCTGGCATAAATAAAACGATATATAAAAAAGAAAAAAAAAAAAAGAAAAAAAAAGAAAAAGAACAGAAAAAGAAAAAATTACTACTTTTGGTTATTTAATACTTTCAAAATTACATTAACAAAGCGGGTAAATAATTAACCAATAAGATCGCAACTTTCGTCGTTCATACGTGAAATTAAATACTCAATCACATTCTGACCGTTAAAGTAGCAACACGTATTTCTCTTTTAAATCGTCAGACATTTAGATCAATTTAAAGAATATAAAAAATTGTCTCTTATATTATACAATACTAATATATTCCATATTCGTAATATAAAGGATATAGAAGGTAAAAAAGAAAGAAAAAATGGCGGCAGATATAAATCGATACGAACAAGAAAAAAAAAAAAAAAGAATTGTCTTCTTTTTTTCTTCTTTTTTTATTCTCGTCCGTATCTTTCAACATCGACAGTATATATTATTTGTTTATAATCTTATTGGATCTTTATACGTAATAAACTTTACGTACAGAAATTCGAATTATCTTAATACGTTTGTATTAATTATTTTGTAATATTTATTATTCGTCGTTATAAACGTAATTATAACCGAGCTAATTTGTTGCGTCTAATTTTACGTTTTATTTTATAATAACAAGCTTTAACGTGAAACTTATTCTTCGAATATAATTTGTTAAATATTTGTCGATTTGTTGAAAATATTAACGCTATATATATATATATATATATATATATATATATATATATATATATATATATATATAAATAATCGATAATATCGTGCAGAGTAGACAGATGGTAAAATCGAACTCTACGATTCAAAGTGGACAAAAATCTTCATTCTATATCTATCATATACATAGCTCGTGGCTTTAACTTATTTACTGATGGCGACTAATTTATGGTTGAAACGCATTCAAAATGCCAAAAAGACCGCAATCATACAAGATGGTAAGATAACTTTTATATGTAATAATTTTCTTTTGTTAATCTTATTGGAAATTGTTACATTAATTTTTATGAAATATTTTCAGTATTATTTTGTATGTACAGGTGTTAGGATAATAATTTAACCTGAAAAATGTTTGATCAATAATCAACTGTCATGATCATGAGTGATTTAAACATAATGTATAACATTAATATTAATTTTTCAATAGACATTAATAATCATAATTTAAGATGTCATTTTCAAATGATAATTGTCGATAAGTTGAAAATTAATGAGTTTTATATGGTTTTGAAAAATTTATGTGTGTCACATAATTTCTTTTTAAAAAGCATATAGTTTTATTGAGCATTTATATAAAGTTATATCGTTTCCATTTGTTTTATATTAATATTTTTATAATTATGTAGGAAAGAGGAAAGTACATTTTTTAATGGAAGATGGTAAAGAAATGGTAGAAGAATATCATATGGATACAAATGTATTAGTACGCAGGGCATGGAAAGAGAAAGGAAATTTTGTTAAAAATACTGATTGGATTGTGGAAATAGGAGATCCAGAAATTAAAAAGAATAATATAGAAACTTATGGGATACAGGAAAGTTCAAGCACTGTATGTACATTTTATTTATACATTTTTAGTATTATATGTTTAGAATTATATATTGTGTAAAGACAAAGATCAAATATCATTTATAAAAATTTTTAAGTTGTATTATTTATAAAATTTTTAATTTTAATAATTTAATTAAACATTGATTAACCTATATACAATTCTTTATTTTTATATATTATATATTAATATCATGGATTTAATTTATTTTATTGGTTAGCATTAATAATATATTGCATTAAAAAAATTTTAATTATAAATAGAAATATATTTTCAGCCATTTATTACTAGGAGAATTACAAAAACTGCTTTGGAGTGGAGAATTAGGAATTTACCTTATCCAATATCAGTGTATTCGATAACAGCAGAGGACGATGGTACTATTACTATACGTACAAGCAACAAAAAATATTTTAAAAAAATAAAAGTTCCAGATTTAGAACGTATTAATTTAAAACCTGAACAGGATAGAATTACCTATACTCATCAATATAACACTCTTATTATCACGGTATGTTATACTTTTGGCTTATCTTTTTAAAAGTTTAATGTGAGAATAAGATATAATATTTTTAGTACAAGAAACCACCTGCATTATTGGACTTGGAGAAAAAAATATTAAATGAAATTTTACCATTAAAAGCAACAAAGGAAGGAGAAGTACAATGCCCAACGAGTTAATAAAAATGATTTTCTTAATAATCCTTGTCCCTGATATTGCCTAAAAATTAAGAGAGTATTATAGCATTATAAAATACTCCTAGCAAACGTTCAATAGTTGCTTTTGTGACGGTGTTATTGTCCTATATATGTATATATATATAGAGAGAGAGAGAGAACATACACACACACACACATATATATATATATATATATATATACATATAGAAGAATTGATTGAAGCAAATTGTACAATTATTACATAAGTTTCTGGTGAGTATACAAAATAATAAGAATTGAAAGAATTTTACATAAATAAGAAATAATATAAAGGATCTTTAACATTATATATCTTTATTTAAACAAACTATGTTAGATATTACATACATTGTGTTATTTTACTTTCATTAACAATAACGATTTTTGAAAATAAGACCAAATACATTCTGGATGATATTTTTACATTATTTTTAAGAAATGATAAATATATATATATATATATATATATATATATATATATATATATATATACAGACAAATTATTAATATTATCAAGAGAGGTAGATATAAAAATTCTATATATACAATATGCTTAAAAAGTTTATATAGAGGTTACTTTTTATAATATTGGGATAGATGCGTTATATTTAAATAATTAATTCGTATAAAGATTATATCGAAATAATTTGTATTTATACGTAAAGAATATGTAAATATTAAATTTTTATATATCGGGTCGATAACAATTTGTATGGTAGAATTGGCCAATAATGCTTTGGTCGAAGGACGCTGTTGCGCGCGAAAATCGAGAGATCGATCGATCGTTCTGCGTCGCGACCGTCTAACAGTGCGTTTGTCTGCTGCGTGCATGTGCTGTGGTTGTGTGCTAATACGTTTCAGTGTAATGCTTTTGATTTTCGGGTGAAAAAATTTCTGATTTAGCAACGATTATGACGAAATCTGTACCCGACGGGTGAGTCTCGCATAATTTTTATTCAATGATATGGCGTGAAACAACGTCGAGCAGCTACAAGTGCTTGTTTACGCGAACGAAATGGAGGTCACATTGTTTTGGAGGTTAGGTTGTGACGCTTCGTATTGCGATTACGACGTATGATAGCTCATTAACATAATTTTGCGATTAATATTTTGAAAGGAAAAGTTTTGTATTTTTATGGATTCGCATAGAATTGTAAAAAATTATATTTATCTTAATGTAATACGTAATGGGAAATGTATATTATTTGACGCGACATACATACATATATATATATATATATATATATATATATACATGGTGGTTAACTATTTTATCGACCGAAAAAAATGCGCGAATTTCTTTCCCATACTTTCGTAATTAAAATTTCATTTGATCGTTTAATATACAAGTATGATAAATGATCATACGTTACGTGATATTACGAATACGATTAATGGCGTAAAACGGTAGACTCATTTTTTTTTTTTTTCTATTGACCATATAATTTGACGCGAGTAAGTAGTTTGTAAATCTTACGTTACGAGGCGCTTTATTCGGGAAAAAAAAAAGCAAAAAAAGGTTTGCGTTGAATTTGATTTTTCTTTTTTTTTTCTTTTTTGTGTTTTGTTGACCTTAGAAAAAAAAAAAAAGATTTTTTCGTCATTACCCAATGGTAAGACTTATCTCGTTATAATAATTAGTGTAATGTATTTATTAAATCTATACGATTATTCAGAATCTAATAAGATTTGAGGAAAAAATTTTCGAAATGAAATTTTCAAAAATCGATCGATTTTAATCATAATGTCTCATTCGTGATATTCATTGATTTTACGCATAATCGCATATAAAAACTCTATCGTTAGACACACATACAAGCAAGTATAAATTAAATTTGTCGGTTATCTTATCGTTAAAAGGCTAATATAAATATAACATTTAAATTAAAACAATGAATTAAGTTATATTCGTTTAATATTTTATTTGTATGGTGTTATAGATGGCTAGATTACAAACCGTACGGAGAAGTTATAAAGGGCACAAAAATCTTGCCGTTTAAAGTACCGCTAAAGGAAGTAAGTATCGTAATAAATCAATAAACATGCCTGTAATCTAGCTTTACTTGCGAAATTGTATCTCGTATCGCGAGTGTGGAGAATTCGCACAAGTGTATTGGTTCTCGTATGTATAATACAACATGACCTTTATTTCATCAATGAATCGTAAATTTTGTAAAAGTACATTAACGTTATCGTGTTTGTTTTCGAGCCGATTAGAAAATTTGTACGAATATTTCGTTTAAAAGTAGAAGGATTCGTTAAAATTGAAGATCGAAATTTTTTATGTGAATTTTTCCAAAAATATGTCTCGAAACGCGTAGATCATTTTTTTTCTTTCTTCTTTTTCTCTCCTCCCCCCCCCCTCTCTCTCTCTCCATGTTTTTCTTCTTTCTCTTTCTCTACAAAAAAATCTTCTAAATTTTTATGCCTCGCCGTGAAAGAATGTCCCGTCTTCGAATATTTTGGCATATGAATTTATAGAGATTTCGCGTGAGCGGGCACGCGTTACTTGGGTCCGAAGGTCGCTTATTAGCATAAGCGCTGTATCGAATTTACTAAAGTGACTAATTAATATGGGATTCATGAGAAAGTCATCGTATCCAAAGAAGAAGTAAGAAAAAGTTTGTCGAACAAATTTGTTTTAAGTGGTCATTCGTTATAGCTATTTACGTCACACCCTTATCAATTAATTATTAACGATCGTGCCAGACGTTCAAAGGATTACGATTTGCAAGTTTTCAAGGATATACATATATATATATATATATATATATATATATATTAATATAAATATATATATAGTTATAGTCCGCGAAAAAGCATTCTCACACGTGACATATTCATCTCGATATGGAGAGATCGATAATTCTTTATTGGATAAATTTGCACGTTGTTATTTTCTTAGTTATTTACGAAGAATAAAACTAGGATACATTTTATCCCCTTAGAAAGAGAAATATTTGGATTCTTGACAAATAGAAGTGTTATTTCGTTCTTCTTGTTTATACGTTTGTTTACGCACTTAAGTATAACCAGTATCGTATGGTATGAGTATAATTCGATATAGCGATATTTCGATGCATATCGCGTATTTCGCATTTTTAGCTTTTAGATTCAATCGAGTTGTCGCTTAGAAAAATGATAACTCTTTGGATCCAATAAAATGCGACAGTTCCGGTTATCCGTTATCAATGCTAAATATTGAAATAATCGATGTGAATTGACCTTATACATTAAACTATCGTGTAACGTCGTACCGAGAACGTCGCATACGTTCTTTTTCTTTTTACGAAAATGATAGCTGGAGGATGCCCATCCTCTTACTTCTTTAACGTCGTGTAACGACGTTCCACGTTCTCTTTTTATCCTTTATACCTCGTACTAAATCAAAGATCCTCTTCGCGGGGGGGGGTTCTGGCGGTTCCACCGAGAGAAAGATAAGATCAAGTCGAATTCCTGAAACGGACGATGCCGCAGGTACAACCCCCGTTCTTTTTCTTTTTTTCTTTTTTCCTTTTCTTTTTTTCCCCCCGCCTCCACCCTGTCTCACCCCCACCCCTAATTCTATCATGTATCTATGTATAATGTGTATGCATATATATATATATATATATATATATGTATATAGGTATACTTATACATCTCGGCGTGGAGAAAAAGATTGCTTTTAAAAGGGAATCAACGGGATAGTATTAATTTGTCTGGAATTAGATTTATTTGATTCTTAAGAGATTCCAAATGGGGAGATGGGTGATGGTTAAAATATCTCAGTTGGTTGATTTCTACTTGTTGTGAGAGAAAGACAGACACCGTGAATGTGACTTGTGTAATTAAAATCTTTTTGGACGATTTTTTTCCTTTTTCTTTCTTTTTTTTTTTTTTTTTTTCCCTCTTTCTTCGAGACAATAAGAGTAAACCATACGAAACGAAACGAAACAAGGAAAACAAAAATAAGATAAAAAAAAAAGAGAAGAGAACAAAAAAATTTATTGGAATTTTCTCAGCGTAAAAACTTGTTGTGTCGTACGGAGACGAGGAGAAGAACACAGGGAAACAACGGAATTGAATTTGTAGGAAGCCAAGGGTGGTATAACGTTAGAAAGAAAGCAACATCCCTCGTATCGAGATCTCATATCGAGACATAGCAAATTGCCATATTGTTACGTATGTCGACCCCCCGTCCGCGAAGTGATATAAAGAAGCTTGACGTATGCTTACTCTTTCACAGCCGATACGGTGCGATACTTCGTTGGATTCGTTGAATAAATCGACTCTTTCATTTTTTTTTCCCTTTTTTTCTTTTTTTTTTTTTTCCACGTACGAGAAAGAAAGCAAAATGTTGTGTGTTTCCATACCGTTCACATTTTCTTCCTGATGTATGGCGTTCATGCTGAGCAACCATGATCCTGGTGAGAGATCTCAGGACGCGTTCTTTCCACGAGAAAGAGAAATGGAGAGAAAAGGAAGCCTTTGAATCCTTTTTACCTCCCCTTTTCTCCTCCTCCTTCTTCTTCTTCTTCTTCTTCTTCTTCTTCTTCTCCTCCTTTTTCTCCTTTGGTTTCTTTTTTTTTTTTTTCCTTTTTTCCTTTTCTTTTCTTTCGCGAGCCTGTTGACGCGTCGCCATGGAAGAAAATATCACCGATAACTTCTTCGCATCTTCTTTTCGTTTTCTTTCATCGAGGTCAGAGAAGGGCTAATTGAAAATTGGCTAGCCCGTCGTTATCGATTTAAGACTCGTCTCATTTGCCACGTTGAATATGTTGATTATACCAGACCGTTTTCTACCTCTCCGTGGTTCCCCTAATTGATGGCATCGCGGTGTCGACTTTCGCGGGGCATAAACCATTTTTATATCTTCGGCTTTACCTCATTAAAGTACCGAAGGATGATGCTCCTCGCTAATTGAATACTCCGTGCGTTGTTTTTCTTTTTTTTTTCCCTCTTTCTTTCTTTCTTTCTTTCTTTCTTTTCTCTTTTTTTTCTTTTTCTTTTTCTTTTTTTTTTTTTAACAACGATCCCATACTTCCACTCGATATGATCATCTTTAAATAATTTCAACTTTCAACCTGTTATGATTTACTCGTACATACGTTCTCTTGTTTTATGGATCCTTCAAAATGTCGTGAGAAATGGATCTTCCTTCCGCCCATCTTTAAAAGAAAAAAAAAAAAAGAAAAAAAAGGAAAAAAAGAAAAGAAAAAAAAAATAATAATAAAAAAAGAATAAAGATCTCGCGTTAGTCTCGAGCCATTTAATTTTCGCCTAACTCGGTGGTACGAAAGAAACCGGTTATACTCGTCTACCGGTCGAACATCGGCACATCGGGGATCAAGCAGCAAGTCGGAGAGAGGAGTCTTTCGCGGACCGAGCGCCAGCTTGCAAATAAGTTTTCGGATCGGATCGGTCCAGCCTATGCATATAGCGCCGCGCATGCATACGCAAAATAGGAGGGTGCCTTGGCTAATTGATTCTGGCGTCGCGGGCATTACATAAAACAAGTTGGAGAGAGTCGACAGGACCGACTTGGAATCGAAGCCACGGGTCTGATTGGGCCCGCTGTGGTCGGCCGCGGGGGGTCACTCGTTAATAGGGCCTTCAAGAGGCCCACGCCAGTATCCATTCTCGCTCTTCCTTCGAACCCTTTACAACGAATGCTTCTTCATCTCTTCCGTTTCGTGCCTTGTAACAAACGTCGGCTCGCACGTAACGCGATACGCTACGCGCCGATACACCTTTCAAATCTATACATACATACGTATATATGTTTGTATGTTTGTATGTTTGTATGTACATAAGTTCGTTCTTCCTCCTCTCTCTCTCTCTCTCTCTCTCTCTCTCTCTCTCTCTCTTTCTCTCTCCATTTCTCTTCTTTTTACTCTCGCCGAAAGATGAGAATCACACGCGTGCCGTAAATATCTTCCTTCGTAATAACACGCGTATTTGTTCAGCGAGGGAATTTAAACAGTTTTCGGTAGACCTGTTTCTTTGAGTTGTTTCCACCCTCTTCCCTCCCCTCCTCTTACAATTTTTCTCATATATATATATATATATTAAAAAAAAAAAAAAAAAAAAAAAAAGAAAAAAAAAAGAAAAAAAAAGATAAAAAAAAAAAAAAATAAAAAGATAAAAAGCATCGTACATCTTTGCAAATTAAACGATAGGGAGTTTCGAGATAATATATAAGAAGAGTATCGAAATTGAAATTGATTTTTGTTCGTGAGTGTGGCGATACACATAGAGTCCATTTTATAGGTTGATATATCTATACTCTTGGGAGAGAGAACGAGATATACACGTATTTTTACAGAACGGAATCTGCTCGAAGGCAATATCCGGTCGTTATAAATAGTCGTAAAAGGCAATGAGATGTACGCTGTATCGTCGTGTTTCGTTTCGATCGCGTAAATCAGGACACGTTCGTGATAAAAAAGGGGAGAATCCTCGTTGTCTACGGACAACGAATTGACATGGCTATACGTACATATTAAACGTCGTGTATTTTAATTTTGTTTTTCTTCTTCTGCTTCATTTTTTCTTCTTCTTCTTCTTCTTTTTTTCTTTTCTTTTTTCCCTTTCTGTATTTTATTGAAAATTTATATTTTTGTAATCGGATAACGTTTCGGTAGTTCGGTTTCTCCAAGCATCTTTGAGATCCCTGTTACCACCCACGCTCACCGTATGCGTACGGACTTTTGTCGTGCGTTCTGAATGCCAGAAATTCTTTCTTTCGTCGAGACTATCGAAACGCAGTGGGCGATTTCTGCACGACGGCTGAATATTAATTCCTGGGGACTATAGGAGAACGCGTTGGTTTTTTTTTTTTTTTTTTTTGGTTTTCTTTCCTTTTTTTGTTTTTGTTTTCTTTTTTTTTTTTCTTTTTCTTTTTTTTTTGGAAGGACCCAAAATAGAGGATGTATACGTCTCTCGACGTGGGTGATATCTGTATTTCAACCCCCTAAAAATCTTTAGCATTTCAGATGATTATCGTGTTAACTTCTCAGTTACACTCGGTCTAACCACCCTCGTCGTCATCATCCTCATGGATAGATATCTGCACCGATACTTCTCTCTCTCTCTCTCTCTCTCTCTTTCTTTTTCTTTTTCTTTCTTTCTCTATATGTCTGTCTGTCTCTTTCTCTTTGTTCCCGTCGACATGATGAATGGGAGGGTCGAACGAAAAACAACGCGTCGAAATTTACATAGTTGCGTAGACAATATAGCGTTGTAATTGATGTAATACTTTAATTCTAGATGTATAACTAGCTAGAGAATTATCTTCTCTCTCTCTCTCTTTCTCATGTATATGAAGTATCTTTTTTCTTCTTGTCTTTCTTTCTTTTTTTTTCCCATCCCCTCGATACCCCCTCCCCTCTCCTCCTTGTCGCCTTTTCGTTTCCTTTTTTGAAATTGAAAGATTCACGAGATATGATCTTTCTCTTTCTCGTATTCGTAATTACGAATATGATTTATAAACGAGTTCCTTCGCGATTATCCGACGTATTCGTGTCACGGCTGGTACATCGTTCGGTGGCCCATCTGACATTTTCAAAAGAGTTAAGCAATCGGCCCTTGACCACTGTGGTAATGGATTTGTACGCCGTCGGAGATAATAAACGGCATCATTGTATCTCTCTCTCTCTCTCTCCCTCTCTCACACATACACATACACATACACACGTACACTTTCTCTCTCTCTCTCTCTCTCTCTCTCTCTGTCTCTCTGTCTCTCTTTCTCCTTGTAGGACGCTAATCTGGCGGGTAAACAGCCGATTTTACGGTTGAAGTCTCTTTTAGGAGCTCCTGTGAGAGTTCACAGCGGTGAATCTTACGAAATCTCATGGAAAAAGAAAAATGCGTTTCTCGCGTAACCGAGTTCCGTTTTCTTCGTATTCGTTTTACTTCGTTTTTCCACGTAAATCCCTTGTCGTTATTCGAGTAAACAAGAAGAATCCTTCGGGTCCCGTTTGAGATCGGAAGAAACGTAGTAGGAAACTTATATACATACATACATACATACATACATACATACATACATACATACATACATACATATATACCAACGACATTATTTCTTTCTCGTTATCGCATATTTTCAAAGAAAATCCATATCTTAACGATACGAAAGAAATTCGCTCACTGAGAAAATATTTTCATGAGATGATAATAATAAAGGATAAGTAACGATTAATAAGTACACAATTAATAATTTGAGAAACGTATGGTATCGCGATTCAGAAGGGTTCTACGCCCTTTGGTACGGCTTTAATTTATCGTTGTTTCGTGCCGGCATATTGCTCGTGCTAGTGGCGTTCCGTGTTATTAGCAATGGTAAGTGTTTGTTTAACGCTCCCCGTAGCGAAGAGGGTCCGAATGGATCCACCTCGCGTCTTCTTTTCTCTTTCCCATGGAGCAAAGAACGAACCTGAGTTCGGTCGCGAAAGAGAAGAAAAGGGAGGTCGGAGAAAGAGAAAGAGAGATAAATATAGATAGATAGAGAAAGAAAGGAAGAAAGGAAGAAAGGAAGAAAGAAATAAGACGGAGCCGGCGATAGTAATTTATGCCGAAGTTAGCGAGCAACTTCGATGACTTTGTAAAATATTACTGATCCCCGTTTCAAAGATCTTATCTGGCTCCGACACCGCGTTTCGACGGAACGCCTTCTACTCTTTCTTCTTCTTCTTCTTCTTCTTCTTCTTCTTTCATTTCCTTTCCTTCTCTTTATCTTCTTTTAGTTATTCTTCTTCGTTTCCCAGCATCTTCTTCTTCTTCTTCTTCTTCTTCTTCTCCTCGTTCTTCTCCTTTTTCTTCTTCTTCTTCTCTTTTTTCTTTTACTTTTTCTACTTCTTCCTCTTTTAGCAGGCTGGCGCCTCGAAAAGAGGGAGTCGTGCGTCAAGTCGAGACCCACTGCGCCAGAACGAGTTTGACTCTTCGAAGTTATGCCACACCGATCGACACCAAACGAACAAAAGTCGTATAAACATGTCGTTTGCCGATGAAATTTTTCAGGAAGTGCCGCGAGCCGCGACCGTGAATGCGCATTTGCAAAATTGCACCTCACCCCCAGCACCACCACCCCCCACCTCTCCCCGCCCTCTAGTTGGATTACTTCTTGTCGCGCTATTTATCGCTAGTTATACGTCCCCCTTTTTTTGATTTAACTTTAGACACGATGAAAGGGTGCTTGGCAAAGTATCGACATCTTGCTGTGTCCCATTTCAATATCGTTTTATTCTTATTATGTTTCTCATCTTTCTTTATCTTTCTGTCTGTCCGTTTATCTTTCTCTTCTTCTCTCTCTCTCTCTCTCTCTCTCTCTCTCTCTCTTATTCCTTTTTTCCTTTTTATTAGGCGAATTTTATCCTTCGTTACTCCACGTATTAACGTAATGCGAGGTCGTCATGTAAAATAGATCGTCGAATTATCTCATCAGCCAGATCTCTTGTTCTCGTTAAAGATCGTGGGCGAGATCAACTTTTTTCTTTTTCTTCTGAATATATATATATATATATATGTGAATGTATGTGTATACATACATACATATATAGATATATAAATACACACATATGTATATATATATTTTTTTTCTTTCGATGAAGAAATACCGGGACTATATTTCAGGCTTTCCGTGAACGAATAAATCGACGAGAATGGTGAAATCGTGAAATACAACGAAAACGCGTCTCCGGTCTCGTCTTTCTCGCTCGCGAACGGATACATTACGTCGTGAGATAGAAGAGGATAAGGATCTAGCTTTAGTACAGTGAAATACGGTAATATCTTAGGAGTAGTGCGTTTGTGGAAAATGGATACGAAGAGCCATGGGCGGCGTGGGATGCCGTATAATCAAAAGAGGAAGCAATAAATATCGTAAAAAAGCTTTATTCTCTAAAAGCGATTGTTATCACTCTCAATGGATTTAGCTTTTGCGTTTTGCCATGCAGACACGATGAAATTGCAAATAAGTTCGAAGTTGAATTCTTCCTTTTTTTTCTTTCTTTCTTTTTTCGGATTTTTCTTTTGTCTTTTTTCTTTTTTTTCCCTTTTTTTTTTTTTTTTTTTTCTTTTCTTTTCGAACGAAACCGGACCGTGTTTCCTTTCTTAGCGTCTCAATTAACATTTCGAATTCGTGCCAAAATCGGAGCGTACGTTGGCGTCGTTTTAATCGAGCGCAGTGAACGGGTGATTTAAAAATTTATAATCGGTTAGACGATATAAATGGATTTATTCGTTTGTTTGTTTACGTTTATCTATTTCGTATTAATATTTTAAGGATTCATTCGATTTGCGAGAATGAGATTTCGAAAGGAAGGGGGGGAAGGGGGAGTCGAAAAAAACGTAAAGAAGAGTTGCGACAGGGATGGCCGCCTAGAGGACACTTTTGTCTTTTACTTTAGTGTTACCCTGGGTCATCCATCGCGTTTCATCAGATATGCTGCTAGCTGGGCCACGGCCTATCTCTGCTAGATGAGATGGCGAGTGTCCATTTCGAGTCCCTCTCTTTTTCCGGGAACCCTACGGCGCAAAGGAGATCTCACAGTAGCCAAGACTATCTTTTCGTCCGATCGTGTTTCACTCTCTTCTCCATTCTCATTTTGCAAAGGTTCGTTACGTTTAGGTTACCTACGTACTACCTGAGTTCGTACGAATTGTGTTTTTAACTCGTCCTCGCGTCATATCGCGTAAAATAAATTGACGGCATAATATCTAGGATACTATAAGAGTTCAGCTATAGTTATATCATTTTTTAAGATGGCTTTTCTTTCTACGACATTCATTTCTTTGTCTCGATCGAATCCTTTTTTTTTCTCTTTTTTCTTTTTTCTTTCTTTTTTTTTTTTTTTGTGGATATGTCGATGACACATTCGCCGTTCACTCGTCACGGCACATGAATCAAAGAATAAAAGGGAAAACCGTTAGAATCCTTCCAAGTTTCAAGCAACAATTCTGTTATATCTTGGACTCCAAGAAGTCGATGTACCATATAAATGCTATAGAAGATAATGCCACGCGGAAGTGTCTTCGGCAAGATCTTCGACGACAAACGGAGATCGTTGAGAGAGAACCAACGCCATTTCGCTATTCTTTTATACTTCGAGTTACTCCTCCTTTGACTCCGAAGGGGAGGCTACGTTTCTCTTTCCCATACCGATATTGTTATTATACGAGAAACAGAGTGAAAGAGAGAAACACAGAAGAAGAGAGGGAGAAAGATATATATATATATATATATATATATATATATATATATATATAGATATAGAAAAGCAAAAAGGAAATATAGAAGACAGCATCCGTTTGGACTGCGTCGGGTCCACGCGTAAAGAAGAGAAAGAGAGGAAAAGGGAGAGAGAGAGAGAGAGAAAGAGAAGAGAATGGGAAAGAAAAGAGGGGTTTTGTGGGTTTTGGTGTGGCATATTGGTGGTGGTTTGGATGCCTTGGATGGTTCTGAAATGCGGCATTGGCTTTATGCTTCTGGTACATAAATTTCGTTGGAATGGCGCACGTATGAAGCCGGCGCCCACCGTTCTGTATCCCACCTGCCCCTTCACCCCCACGATGCCACCCTATTTCGCGTCACATAAGTTTTTCTCGGTCTATGCACCCTCGACTGCTTTCTCTCTCTCTCTCTCTCTCTCTCTCTTTCTATTTTCCTCTCTTCCTCTTTTTCTCATGCTCTCTGTTGGTATGGAATCCAAGCCACGCCTTTCACCCCTCGATCGTCCGTCTGTTTACAAAAATGTCACCGGTATACCGGAGACACGCGAAGAAATTGCCAAATTTATTGCCTCTTCGTCCCTTTTCTTCGTTTGTCTCTCTCTCCCTCTCTCTCTCTCTTTTTCTTTCTTTCTTTTTCATCGTTCAACCGTTGCACGATTAGTTCTAGTGTTCACGAGAAGGAAGAAGGAACGAAGGAAGCATAGCCGCCGGTGGTAAGCAGTGTGCCTATATCGTAAATCTTTCGACAGACGTATCGGTAGAATTGGCTTTTCAGTACCGTGCGATTCGTCGCGCGAGTTATGAACCG
Organism: Vespa crabro; assembly: GCF_910589235.1. NCBI lineage: Eukaryota > Metazoa > Arthropoda > Insecta > Hymenoptera > Vespidae > Vespa > Vespa crabro. Next base: position 9,279,440 of record NC_060958.1, on the reverse strand, counting down.
ATATTCGAACGCGTTATTCGATCTTCCTTCTCCCTTTTTTTCTTCTACTTTTTTTCTAATTTTTTTTTCTTTTTTTTTTTTCTTTTTTCTTTTTTTGTAAATTTTATTTTATTGTTTTTTTCCTTTTATTTAGACGTAACAGACGAATGCAAATTGCGATTTTGATATTGCGAGGTAATAAAATTGACCAATCCGTTTGTAAGAGTTTTTGACTTTATTGATTTTTTAAATTTCAACAAAAAAAAAAGAAGAAAAAAAAAGAATGGCATGATTATTTTAAATCAGATTTTTATTAAGTTCACATATACGGTATCCATCCGATGATGAATGAGCTGATAATAAGCGAATCATCGCGGAAGATTTTCCATGAAAAGAATTTGCCGTGGGAGAGTGGGCGTGTTCGGATGGTTGACCCGATAGGCGCCTAGTTTAGCGTGCAAGCCCAAACTTTAAGGGATCCTTTGATCGAGACTAGGGAATTCTTGGTTCGCGAGGATTCTCAAGGCGGGGTCGTGTCGAAAAGACGAAGAAAAAAGGAAAAAAAAAAAAGAAAAAAAAAAAAAAAATAAAAAAAAAAAAATAAAAAAACCAAGAAAGAAGAAGAAGAAACAAACATTTGTTTAAAGTTTTAAACGATTCTGACGAGTCACGGCCGTAAATATCGAAGAATCGTTAATCTTTCATTTCTTTCGTGACCGCTCGTTTACGTATAATGTATTCTCACCCTCGTAGTTAAAACAATCGGACGAAGGGAGTTTTGAAAGTCAGTCTTTGCTAGGAGAAGGAGAAGGAGAAGGAGAAGGTATGTGTGGGTACACGTGCGTATATGTGCGTATGTGTGTGTGTGTGTGTGTAAGATAGAAAAAAGGGAGAATGTTCGTTGTCTTTCGTTTTCGGCGGAAGGAGTCAAAGGTTGTGGAAAAAAAGGGTGGATGCGAATTAGGTCGAACGCCAGGATAAGAGCTCAGAGTCAAGCGAGAAATATATAAGGGACTAATTACATAGGTATAAATCTTCGTTTTCTCAGCGTGAAATATTCTTCTTATATAGTTCAAGCCGGTAATCTTTCAAAGGAAAGATTTTTAAGGGTATCTTTCGAATTCCTTTTAAAGATAATCGAAAATAGTAGTTGAACCAATTTTTTTGAAGAAAAATTGGAAAGAATTCGAAAGCCAACTAAATAAAAATATTTCTTAAGCTCTTCTTTCGGATTATCATTTTATCCAGACGAAGGTCCGAGACCCTTCATTAGTTAGTCATAGTTAAAAGGCACAACATAGGGTTGAAACGGACCACCGGAGCAACAACGGTTGATCGAAACAAATTCGAGGAACAAATTCGTCGTGATGTTGGTGTCCCGCGAGTTCGGTCCCTTCTCTTCTTGGGCACGCGGGATTCGGTCTCGTTCGTTCTGGAAAGGGGAATCGAAGGGAGGACCCCCCGAGGCGCTTGGACCGCCCCGAAAATATTTTTAATTTTATTACAGCCTGTAATATGGAAATTCTATGGTCGCGGTTATCAGGTGTGAATTGAATTATAGCGACTGCCGACGAGCCTTACCGTTATTTATATCCTCTCGAAAAAAACACGTTCCTACATGTGACTCTCTTTCTCTTCTTCGTCTTCGTCTTCGTCTTCGTCTTCGTCTTCTTCTTCTTCTTCTTCTTCTTCTTCATGGTCCTTGCAAAAGAAAGAAAGACAGAGAGAAGGAGAGAAACGCTTCTTCTTCTTCTTCTTCTTCTTCTTCTTCTTCTTCTTCTTCCTCCATGATTACTCGGTGGTGATAGGAAAACATCGGGACGACGACAGTCTATAAAATTTCATGCCGCCGTCGATATACTAATTCGTTATCTACACAAGAGAAGAAGAGAATGGCGCGATGTTGTATCCTCGTATCGTTAATTCTTTAAATGCTTCGCGTATAGCAGGTATCTCCTTTATGGTCGTTGGATACAAATTTTGTCATTGGGGGACTATGAGTCGATAAGAAAAAAAAAAAAAAAAAAAGAAAAAAAAAGAGAAAAAAAAGAAAGTAAGAAAGAAAAAAAGAGAGAGAGAGAAAGAAAGACAAAAATGAACGAGCCACCGGAGAGTGTTGTTGTTGTTGTTGTTGTTGTTGTTCGTTGGTGATTCATTAATATTGCGATGTTCAGAGTTCTTTCGAGAGTAGTCGTCGGAAGTAAAGAGAGATTCCAGGATCGTTTTCAATTCGTTCTTCGAAAGAGTTTCACAAAATATTCGCCGCGTACCTTTCCTCTCATTCTTTTAAAGATATTTCTTTTTTTTTTCTTCCCCCTCCCTCCCTCCCTCCCTCCCTCCTTCCCTCCTCCCTATTACAAAACTTATTCCCGTTGATATCTCGTGTCAGGAGATATTCGATAGAAGCTCGTCGTTAATGACTATTCTAACAGTCTAATGCAGAATAAACTCGAAGATAGATTCTCAGTTAATTTAAACTAAATTGAAAAAAAAAAAACAAAAAAAAAAAAAAAAGAAGAAAAAAAGGAAAAAAAAAAAAGTAGAAGAAGAAGAAGAAGACTTCAGTCGAACGTGTTGTTGTCGGCTTTTCTAACGATCTTGGAATCGCAGATAGGGTCAGCGCGGAAAGAACTTAGAATCGCGCAAGATTATTAGCTTCTCCACGCGGGTGGTGAATCGATTTTCTACGGGGGCTTCTCGTAAAGTCGGCGTTTCGTTCTTCTCGAAATCGCCTTGTCTGCGGGGCACGCGTACCAGGATTGATGGTTCTCTGATTCATTTTTTATCTCGTCGATGGGGAAGACTCCTGATCCTTGTATGTTAAAGAAAAGGAGACGCACCTGTAGGATTCTCCTCTCCTCACACTAACGTATTTTACAAGCTTGTATGTGTGTGCTTTTCAACATCGAAAACACCTCTTAGAACGTTCCAAAGTGATTTAGGTAAACCATTAATTTCTTTTCTCTTTCCCTCTGTCTATCTCTCTCTCTTTCTTTCTTTCTATATATATATATATATATATATATATATTTCTCTCTTTATGGACTTTCACGAATTTGATTTAATTGGCGCTCCTCTCCTATGGTCTTTGAAAATAGTTGAAATATTTTATGAGATATTCTTTTGTTCTCGTAGTAGTGAAATTATTTCACGGGACGGGATGAACTACGGATAGGAGATACAGATTATTATTATTATTATTATTATTATTATTATTATTATTATTGTTATTATTATTTATCGACGTATAAGCGAACAAGAGACGATAGGAAATTTGCTCCTTCTAACGTCCACCATTCATGGAGCAATAACGACGTTCTGGAGAATTTTCTGAAGAGCGTAAACTCGACGTATGTAGGAAGTAAAATCGCTCGAACGATTTCTAACCACCGGCTAACCGTAGAAAAGTACGCATAATAATACATTGCTGGGACGTTCGATGCTCTTTTCCTCAATACTATTACTACTTTCCGTACTATTGCTTCGAACGTAACGTAAACCATCGCGTCTCGCTGTATTTCCCATGGCAAGGAGTATAGAATAAATAAAATGCCGGAGTTACACGTTGAACGATATCGAAGATGTTGAAAATCCAAACGATTGCTTTTTCATAGAATACGGGAAATACGTGATAGACGTCGTTTGCATTTCGATTGTCAATGAATTATTATATTTTTGCTATCATATATATATATATATATATATATATATATATATATATATATATATATTTACCAGGTTATTTCTTTCATGAGCAGGATGATGTAACAGAGAGAGAGAGAGAGAGAGAGAGAGAGAGAGAGAGAGAGAGAGAGAGAGAGAGAGAGAACGTTCGTGATATTAAATGATCGCGTATCGATTTTAAAAGTATTTATATTATATGACTCGAGAACTATCTTTACGGGTAAATAAACTTAAGTATATTTTTTATTCATTGTTTAAATTTGATCATGTTTTTATTTTACGTATATGTAATATACATAGTAATGGAATCGTATAGAAACGTTTTCTCGGGCGAAATTGGGTGCAACATTCGTGGTGAATCGCATGGAAAGACCATATAGACTTTTATATGAGTGTTCCTCTAACTGATCTATGCGCAAACGTTGCCCGTATCCACTTACTTACTCGTTTGGCAGAAAGATTTCGAACGATTTAAAATGGGTCACCTACGATTCTCGTCTCGTCTCAATTCAATACGTACACGAGCGAGCAAAAGGCAAAAAGAGAGAGAGAGAGAGAAAAAGAGATAGAGATAGAGAGAGAGAGAGAGAGAGAGAGAGAGAGAGAGAGAGAAACTTACGAACGCAAATTCTTTCGAAATCCTCTCTCGAAATCGCATTCGATCTTTGACGTCTGCGTGGGAATCGACGATATACTTTAATGCGAGAAACATCGAAGTTGACCTTTCGAAAGACATTCCTTTCTTCATGTAAAATGGCTGAATCAGAATCTGACCTTTTGTAAAATTGAAAATCTCTCCACCCCACCCCCCACCCCTTCCCGTTTTTTCCATACGCGTATGACATTTTTTTTTTTTTTTTTTTTTTTTTTTCATTGAAAATATATTGCGAAAGCAACAATTACATCGATCGTGTTCACTCGTAACAATATCCCTTTTGGATGGGATACGCGAAAGGAGATGATAATTGAGAGAAAGAGCGAGGTCTTTCGTTTACATTTATGTTTCATCTCACGCGTGCCATATGTAAAAAGAAAGAAAGAAAGGAAGAAAAAAAAAAGAAGAAGAAGAAGAAGAAAAAAAGGATTCTCGTTGAAAAGTTTTCTCTCGGTGCCGGTTTTAACAAAATCGTGTGCGTCGATTTCAAGCCGGTGAGATCTTTTCTCTCTTTCTCTTGTACAGTGGGTATTACAGCCCACTCGGTGCGAAAGCATGAAAGGGCACCCTTCATAAATATTTCCAATAAATACCAAAGATATCTACCGTTGCCCAACGCCCACGTTTAGGTGGAATGGGGATAGGGTGGCGGGTAGGAGCAAGCGCATGAGCGCTCCTCGATTCTCTCAACCAAAAGATTCCTACGGTTCTCGAGTGCGATCAAGTATTTTCGATGATATCGATGATATACTCACATATCGAGAATAGTCGCCTCGAATGGTCTTTTCGATGATCCGTTCGAATTAGTTTGTTTTTTTTTTCTTCCAAAAAAAAAGGAAAAAAAAAAAAAAAATAAAAATCCCTTTCGAATTCCGTCGTCCGATGCCTTTTTTCCCTTTTTTTTTTTTTTTTTTCGTCTTTCTTCATCCGGGAAAGAAAAGATACAAAAAAAAAAAAAAAAAAGCAAAAAACAAAATTTGAAAAAAGAAAATTCAAAAGAATCGCGACTTCCTGTCCGGCTGCGGTAGGTCCAATCGAATCCGTCGATTTTCAGGATTTACACACTCAGAAAGAACGTTCAAGGATATCCCAGTTTTTGTACCTGGGGGATATGAGAGGCACACGCGTCTTAAATGTATTTCGGGCGCGTACGCAAAGAAGGAAGAAGTTGGTGGGGATCGGGGAAAGGAAAGAAACGATGGAAGTGCATTTGGCCGATCACAAAAGCCTTACAATGGCGGCCGCGGCTCGTCGTCCGATAATCCTGATTTAGACGCGGCCATATATTAGACTAAGGATCGTGAAATTGAATGGTGGAATCAACGGCGAGAACGATCCAACTTCAATCCCGTGCGAAAAATAAACTCCCTCGAAACGACTCGAAGAGTCCTTCGAAGGTAGGGTTGGTAAATTTCGCAGGTGGGCAGAGGCTACTCGGTCGGTCTTCCATCTCTCTCTCTCTCTCTCTCTCTTTTTCTCTCTCTTTATTTTTTTCTTTACTTTTCTCTTCTTCGATCTCGGCATTCTTTCTTTCTCCGTTCGATCCATTGACCAAAGGCGCCATTCCCGAATCCTTTCCTGAAGGAGTGCCGAGCTTTTCTCCCGAAGGAGGCTCGTAAATCTCCGTATTTACTTCGCGCCTTTTCTCCTCTCTCTCTCTCTCTCTCTCTCTCTCTCTCTCTCTTTCTTTCTTTCATTCTTTCATTCCAAACGTAAATACGTAAATCTTCGTTCGACCGAACGACGAATGTCATATCTCTTACGCCGTTATCATTCGCACGTTCATTCGATTTTTATCATAGATATCGAGTGATAGATAATCGGAAGAGGTTCTTAGAGATTTTTTCTTTCTTTCTTTTCCTGTTTTTTTATTTTTTTTATTTTCCCTTTTATTACTTTTTTCATTTGTTTCTTTATCTTTTTTCTTTTCTTTTTCTCTTCCTCTCTCATTTTTTTTTTTTTTTTTTTTTTTTTTTTTATCGTTTCTCCGTCGTGTAACGCAATCGATTTCGTGCGTCGTATCGAAACGACTTCATGTTCGAAAACTCGTTGCTCCGACTAATACCGGGTCGGTCTTACGGAACGACAAGAAAAGTATCTCACGCCTAGTCAACGTCGGATTATTACGTTCGGACACGAAAGCGATAGGGCAACGGGCCCGTTATTAATGCGACCGATACTCATTCCGTACTCATCCGTAGATACGATCTCTCCGCCCAGCCAATCGGATCGCACGGTCTAAACCAGTAATTACCATTAGCCCACCCATAGCGGGTGCTATGCTAAGGTAAGAGGACTTTGAAGAAGGGGAAACTTTCAATTTACGTGCCCCCACGATTCTCAATGAGCATGAGAGTTTTATACGCGTCTTTTTTTTCCTAGTCACTTATAAATTCTTCTTTCGAATATATTAGACTATTGGTAAATGGAGAAATTTAAAAAAAAAAAAAAAAAAAAAAAAAAAAAAAAAAAAAAAAAAAAAACTTTTTCAAATAATAAATTTATTTCTTTCAATTTGTATAAGAAAACATATATATGATTTATTTATACGACGTATAGTCACGATCATTTAATATGTATCTAACGAGTATTAAGATACATTCCGAAGATACAACATCATCGTAAATCGTGTAAAATACGATGATTAATAACGTGTCCGAGGCTTGTACGACTGTCCGCATTTATTAGCTTCGAAACGATATCACGTACGAAGGTGTATCGACGAAAATCGCTGGGTCATCCTTCTCCTTTGATTTCCTTTTCGGAAGCGTGCCTTTGACTCCTTGTGATTATCGCCGTCATCACGTATCGTTATCCTCCAGGCCAAAGATTTCGGCCAATCAATCAACTCGAAAGATGTAGCCCTATCTACACGTAAAGCTTTTGCTTGTTCGTGTACCTTGTTGCGCTATTAATTTACCGTGGCTCGCGCGTTTACGATGACTTAGCTTTTTACGTGCTAACTTTCATGCGCACGATAGAAATCCTCTCTGCTCGTGAAAGAAAAAGTCATTTAAAGTGATCCTTCTCCCCTTTTTTTTTTACATCTTCCTCGAGATAATCATTCGATGATGAAAGACGACGTCTCTTTTCTATTTAAAAAGGATTTAAGTTTTATATTTCGCTAACGTTTTCATTTTTGTTCATTAAGTATATTATTTTTTCTTTTTCTGTTTCAGGCCGTAGTCAACAATTTAACGCCCGAACAAAGGTGAGTGTTATAAATCCTGACGTAAAAAGATCGATATTTCGATATAATGATGAGCGTAAAATCATGTGAATATCATTGAGAATTATACAAGTATTAACGAAAGAGCAGTCTTGTAGAAAGTGAATGGAATAAAATATAACAAAATGAAGATGTTGGCGTGACTTTAATGGCGCCCGCGTTGATTCTCTCACTTTCTCGTTCGTTCAGAACTTTAATCTCCGTCGAATCGTATTAGCCCAATATTCTCGTAATATATCTCGAATCGAACCGATTCTCTTTGTCAATAAATTCCGCAGCACCTTCTTTTAATAACTTCGAGAACGCTTACGATGAAACTGAAGAGAAGGAATATATATGTGTATGTGTGTGAGAGAAAGAGAGAGAGAATCTGAGTGTGAGTGTGACTGTGTAAGTGTGAGAGAGAGTGAGAGAGAGAGAGAGAGAAAGAGAGAGACAGAGGGTTGTTTATTTATGGGGGTTCGTTCAGTTTCGTTCTCATCCGTGTCCCATAGACAAAGCGTTCGGCCCGTGCTCGATGCATAAGAGACAGAGAAGAACAGAGAGCCCTTAACGCACCTGGAGAGACTCTCTCAGAAGCTTTTTGATATATCGAAGGGTATGGTGAAACTATTTGGGCCGACACCCCCGCCTTAATCCGGCCTCTTTTATTTCTGTCGGTACCAACCGAGAGAAATCCCTTTCCAGCTGCGATATATCATCGAGTCGTCGTCGTTGTCGTCTTCGAGCCCTTTTCGTTTATCCTTTCTTCTCTTTTTTTTTTTCTATCTATCTATCTATCTATTTATATATTTATCTATATATATATATATATACTATTTTGTTTTCCTTCTCTATTTCCTTTAACCCTTTGATCGGGTCTTCGAAAAATATTTTACTCTAATATATACAAGCGGTAATATTTAATAAGAACAGAGTAACACTTACATAGATTTACTTATGTAATCTATGAAAAACTTCCTTTTTTTTTCTTTTTTTTTTTTTTTTCTTCTTTTTTTCTTTTTTTTTCTTCTTTTTTTGTTCTCATTCACAATTGAAGAAGGAAGACGTCGTTTTCTTACGTTTTACGACGACGCGATGTAATGCATCGTTTACGATGCTATCAATAAATTGAAAATGTTCACATTTATAACATGGGGGGGGGGGCTTCTCCCCCATGTACGTTGTTACAGATTCACGGCGACGATACTGCTGCAAGCGTTTCCGCGTCTGAAATGTATCGTCGATCTGACGAATACAGAACGCTACTATGACAAAAAGGTAAGTTCACCATTACCATTTTCAAATTCAATTCACCTCTTTTTTTTTCCTTTCTTTTTTCTTTTCCTTTTCCTCTTTTTTTTTTTTTTTTTTTTTTTTTTATGACCATTAATACGAAATTATCGTTGAATTTACATTCAAATATTTTTACTTTGTTTTTTACATATTTATTTATTTTATTATTTTTTTTTTTTTTTCTTACACATGATTTAAGAATACTGCTGCATGTCTTAAGTTTTGGAATGATCGGAATAACAGTGACGTTAAATAAATTTGCCATGACTAGTATGTACGATTATCCGTTCGACGATGATAGATCAAAGAAAAGAATAGAAAAGAAAAGGAAAGGGAATAAAAAAAAAAAAAAGAAAAGAAAAAGAACGAAGGAATTTCTTAGCATTTAGTTTACTCCGAACAAGAGACGTCTTCTCTTCTTGTATCTCGCGAGCTGCTGCCGTCACCTGCCGCATTCCTTGATCAGCTAGATATCCGGAGAGGAACGTCTCTCTCTCTCATTCTCTCTCTTTCTCTCTTTTCGGACCTCTCAGTTAGGTCCTCCCTTATCTCCTTTTATCTATCGTTCCTCCTACATTGGTTTCTCTCTTTTTCTCTCTTTCACCTGTCCTCGACCCTTTTCGCTCTCCCACATCAACCCTCCTCCCTCCCCTTCATCTCCCCTCTTCTCCGATTTCAAGCGACTAATATTGCGGCAGGATCAGTTTGGACTTTATTAAGTATTTAAGAGCGGTCGAGCGGGTCGAGTTAATTCTTTGGGTCGGTAGGAGAACGAATTAATGAACTTATTATTAGATTTTCGGAATAGTCACCGTGGCTGCTGTGTTGCTGACGGGAACGATGAATCTCGATCGAAAATTTTGGACTCGATGATGATTCGTTGGTTGAGTGAGAGCACGCATTCGGTACGCTTTTTTTTTCTTTTTCTTTTTTTTTTCTTTTTTTTTTCTTTCTTTTTTTCTTCTGGGTCAGACCTGTCAGGACCGAGAACCGATCAATTATATTAATAAGTCCCAAGGAAGTCGGTGCGGTCTTGTTTCGGCTTTCGTTTCCAATTCTTTTTTTTGTTTTATGCTTTCTTTTTCTTTTTCTTTTTCTCCAAATGGTCATTCGCTATTATACTATACGTACATGAGAAAGAGAGAGAAAGAGAGAGAGAAATATTTGAAAAACACTGCGGTCTAAGTTGATGAGCATCAATCGAGAAGCCGCGCGGGCTAAGAACAATTAACGTAGCAGGACTTTAGGGTGTCGCCCACGCCTAATTAGAGCGCATTATACATAATGAAGTCGGTCATTTAATTTCTTAATTCGTCGACCGACCACCTCACGAATATATGAGGATATGCTCATATGCTAGTCGTAACAAAGGGATCGTTCTTTTCTTTTTCCTTTTTTTCTTTTTTGTTATATTTTTTCTTTCTTTCTTTTTCTTTTTTTTTTTTTTCTTTTTTACTCCTTTTTTCTTCAAAACTAATCGCTGCATGGTCAAAAACACTCGTACGTACATAGAAAATGTTTTCGAGAGTCGCGACCGATCTAATGAGTTTTGTCACTTTCGGGAGGAGGGGTAGAGTGAGATAGAAAAGGAGCTCCTGCTTGAGCTCGATGCAGCCATTAGGCCGGCCACCGGGATAGAGTTTCTAATGTTCAAATAAGAAGAATTAGAAAGATCGATTATAATGACGTGATCCGTCATCGGGGTGGAGAAACGAGTGATAACTGTTGGATGATATCGTTTATAACGGGTTTCGGTTACGACAACCTGTGGCTGTGCCGTGCCAAGCAGAGAGAGACAGAGAGAGAGAGAGAGAGAAAGAGAAAGAGAGAGAGAGAGAGAGAGAGAGAGAGAGAGAGAGAGAGAGAGAAACAAAAAGAAGAGTACGAGACACGATAAAAGAGGACAATCGAGAAGTGAGATGTCACCTTTCTTTTAGTTCGGACTTTTAGTTCACAGGATCGACAGTGAAATCGTTGCGTATCGTATACGTTGTAGAATATAATTGATTTAATGACGTCGAACTATCTATCGTGCCAGTTGTTATATCGTAATAGTTTGTATTCGTTTTAATATAATTCACAATTATATTTGGTGGCTCATTAAATTGTACGTACCATGCGTATAAATAATTACAGTAAGCGAGAACATATCGGGACGCGAGATAATAGAGAACTTCATGAATATTTATACCATCTTCTCTTTCTCTCCCCCTCTCTCTCTCTTTCTTTTTCTATCTCTGTTCTTCTCTCACAGTTCACCATAGTATATGGTTCCAGTCGGCGATGTAGTCATCTAAGATATGAACACCCATGAACACAGTTCGTTCATTTCGTTCGGTTCATCGTATCGTTCCTTTTTCCCTTACAAGTATTCTCCTTCATTCCTGATCTATCTATCTCTTTTTTTCCTTTACACATACACAGAGATACACACACACACACTCTCTCTCTCTCTCTCTCTCTCTCTCTCATTTTCTTCGACTTTTAGTGATTTCATCGGCATAACAAAGGTATATCTCATCAGAATAACACGACTCAGAGTTGCATAATTATTCATATTATTAATAATTAAAGACTCTTCGACAGAATAATTAAGAAAAATAATTAATATAATCTTAAGATTTGGATATGTTAGGAGATAAGAGCGCGTAAGTAATGATCGAATGGTAGGTGCGATTTTTGAATAATGCGTCGTATCGTTCGTAGAATTCCTTTGATATAAAACATACCTTATAAAGTTCTATGAATAAATATGATAATAGTCTTTTTTACATTATATTTATGACTTTTTTATTTTCTTTTTCTTCTTTTCCTTTGTAGGAATTCACAAATGTCGGTGTGAAGCATGAGAAGATTATGATACCTGGGAAGAGGGTACCACCACAAAATAGCGTTATGAAGTAAGTAGATTGGTAATACATTCCATTGAATTTTTATATATGCGTCGATAGTAAAACGATTAGATCTATTTTATATCTAAGATTCTTTCCATCACCTTCGCTTCTTCTTCTTTTTCTTCTTCTTCTTTATCATCATCGTCGTCGTCGTCATCTTTTCTTTTTTCTTTGACATTGTTATCAAAACTTGTGATTTGATATTTAACACATTGTTTTTCCTTGTCTTTCTTTTTTTTTTTCTCTCTCTCTCTCTCTCTCTCTCCCCCCCTCTTTTTTTCTTTTTTGTTGCTTTCGCATCGAAACGAGCAAGTCGATCTATTATCACATATCGATGTATTTTGCGACGGAACATAATTCCGGCTACGCAAAGACGATAACCTGTGCCGTGGTAGGACGGCGCCACAGGTAGCACCTTCGTCTCCTGGTAAGCCGAAGAGGAAGGAAAGAGAGGTGTGTAGATCGTGTCGCACGGTTTGTTACCTGGTGTGGGCGCCCTCAGCGATCTACCCGACTTACAGGCATATACGACATGAAAGCCTAGACAGTCGGCTCTACTCGCTCTCTCGAACGATCGGCCATATCTAGTTTAATGCTAATCGTATTTCACGTTTGCCAGCTGCTGCAGGATATTTCGAATTGCATTGCCCTTAAGGCTGATTCTTCGATCTATCGATTCGTAAAACTCGAGAATCGATTTTTACAATTTTTATTATCTTTCTCTCTCTCCGCCCCCGTTCTCTCTCTCTCTCTCTCTCTCTCTCTCTCTGTTTTGCCTTTGATTTCATGGTAAACTTTACTCTCGATCAGCTTCCGAAAATTCTTTCGATAATGTCGAAGAGACAACGTGCAAAACGCGCTGGACAAAAATCGCGTTGAAAATTTATCGTCCTTGGTTCTTCTCCCCCCACGATATTTTCGACCACTAAATTAGGTCGTAAAACGTGGGCTATATAGTCAAGAATCGTATTACATACTCTCCAAGTTCTGGAATATCACGATAGGTCGAGCACGCGAACGCGAGTAATTTGCCTGGTTATGGTCGGCCTTGTTCACGAAATTCTACGACGAATAAATTTTTTGGCAAAAATGAATAAGAGAGAAAGAAAGAGATAGAGAGATAGATAGAGAGAGAGATAGATAGATAGAGAGAGAGAGAGAGAGAGAGAGAGAGAGAGAGAGAGAGAGAGAGAGAGAGAGAGAGAGAAAGAGAGAGAGAGAAAGAAAAAAATAACAAAAGTAAGAAAGAGATCGTATCGATCGTGTTTAAGGTGTCGGTGAACTTTCGATTTTCGCACGCACGTATGTGCATATACTTATTATATCGATTTCTTTTCTCGGTCGCATTAGACCGCGGTTTTTCCGCGTGGTGAGAGCTCGGTGCAGCATGCGAAGGAGCAGCGAACTGGCATGTTGGTTCAGGACTGTTAATTAACCGCAGTAAACGTCCAATGATTTACAGAACGTCGCGAGTTGGCGCTCGCAAGTTCGCATGTACATACGTGCGCATATATATATATATATATATAAATATAAATATATATATATACATATATATATATATATATATATATATACACATACCTATGTACATACATACGTATGCAATTTTTTTCTTTTTTTTTTCTTCTCTTCTTTTTTTTTTCTTTTTCTTTCTTTTTTTTTTCCTTTTTCTTTTTCTTCTTCTTCAACTCCAATGCTTCGCCACGGGGAACGAAACGTATCGGAAGATACTATATCGACGTCGACTTATGTACGTGGATCGAGCCATTTATAAAGACGACACCACGATATTAACATCGTCGGAAGAAGCGTTAAAATTTTGTCCCCCGCTCGTTTACTTTTTTTTTTTTACCCAGGCTCGTTGTACTTTTTTTTTTTTTTGTTTTTTTTCCTCCCTAACGCAAACGAAAAAAAGGAAAAGGAAAGTACAAAAAAGAAAAGAAAAAAGAAAAAAAAAGAAATAAAAAGAAATTGAAAGAAGAAGAAAGAAGAAAAATAAATACACGAGACAAATAAAAATAGGAAAGAAAAACTGAAAGGAAAGGAAAGAAAGAAAGGAAAAAAAAAGAAAGAAAGAAAGAAAATGAAAAAGAAAAAGTAGGGATTGGAAAGATTGATGAGAAAATTAAAAAAAGAAAAAAAAAAAAATGCTATTATACGTTGTGTATCTTTTTACCGAAGGTAGGATCGAAGAAGATAGATCGAACGGTATCGATCAAGCTCGTCGATCTATTCAAGCGGGAAAGATGGAATGACGTCCGGTTTGCGGCTTGATGCATACGCTTCGCGTAATTAACGGCATCCTTGATGGGATCGGATTGGTTACTCTTTCGTGGTTGAAACGAGAAGAAGGGAAGTTGGTTAAGATGAGAGGTGTAAACTAGGCGCCACTTAATATTCTAGATATCCTTGAACTCGGTCGAACAATAAGAAAAAAGGGAGACAGACTTACAGACAGACAGACAGACAGACAAACAGAGAGAGAGAGAGAGAGAAAGAGAGAGAGAGATAAAGAGTTTAAATGCAAGGTCGAGAAAAATTGGCACTTAAAAGCGTCTAAGGTTAGTGTCCTTTCCGTTTCGTACGACATCCTTTTTTTTTTCTCTTTTTTTCTTTTTTTTTTTTTTTTTTTCCCCCTTTAACATTTCGCATCTCTTGCGAAAAGAATCCTTTCGAGGTCGTTGGGCTCGTATCGAGTGGATTTATTCGGCAAACTCGACTCCCATTTTACCTCGAATTTCTTGACTCTTTCCAAAGAATCGGAGAAGATCGAAGGTATCGATCCTTCGTACTTTTTCGAGGACATATCTTCGAAGAGTTGCAACGCGTAGGAAACGTGCCGTAAAAATGTCCGATTTTTTCGGAGGTACGTTGTCCTGTTGTTATTTTTGGATCGAGAATGCGTGGAAGGTTAACGACGTTTCCTTATTTCCTTTACGCTGTTATGTATGGCTAACTCAAGTTTTTAAGAGATAGTATTAACATATTTACGGTCCGGTGTGACCAAGGATATTGGAGAGTTCAGGATTTCTACAAACAGGAAACAAAGCTTCTTGGTAAACTTCTTGATCGCGTAAAATCAATTCTTTTTCTTTATATCTTTATTTCCTTTTTTTTTCCTCCTTTCCTTACAATTTCAGCCTTTGCTTCCAGTGTTCGTTTCTTTATCGATTTAATTGCTCTTTCATGATCGTAAGAATTTAACGAGCGAAGATTCAAGGCAAAGATCGATCGACAAGATAGTAGTTGGTAGGGGCGAGGGGGTGGGGACAGAGAGGAGGGTCGATACGACAATACAAAAGCATTGTAAAATCATACAACGTACGATGGAATTTACGAATATCATGCGTGTATTAATGTAGTACAATAGTGTTGTTCGATTAATTTGATAGTATGTTAGTTTTATGATATGAGATAATTTCATCGTTGATAATTTCTCATAAAAGATATGACTTTCGATTTAGCAATTTTACCTCGTGGAAATTCTTTATTAATTGAAACATAAAGTTATTGGGTGAGTATAGCGATATAGAATTCTCGAAAAGCGAGTTAGTTCGTACGAGGTAGATTATATTCTCGATGTATTTACGTACGTGGTCTCTCTCTCTCTCTCTCTTTCTATATATATATATAAATATATATATATATATATATATATATATATATATATATATGTACCGACATATTTTACGAAGATAAGAAAGAATTATAAAGTAATGAAGTGTCGAGAATAGTGGATAGAATCTAAGGTTTCTTTCCGATAAGATATGCTACCGATATCTGAAATCATATTATTATCTTAATATTGGAAATAATTTATTCGAGATGATTCCGATTTGTCTACGATCTACGTATATAATGAATTGGCCATATCGTATATCATTTTTCGTGCGAATAACTTTACAAGAATATTCTAATCCGTGAATAAGTATAAGAGATAGAGAAACGATGTCTGGAATATGACGAAGGACGCATGATAGATAACGCGTGCGTTCATCGAACGTCAAAAGAGAAGACGTTTCGTTGTCGTATGAATTAAAGATTAGCTTATCGGAAACACCGCGCTTTACGTGGTAGATCTCAAGTCCGATCCGGTTTTTGGTCAGGCTGATTATAATATTTTCGAAGCATTGGAAGAGAACCGGCTCGTTTAGCTTTGCTTACCATGATATCGGCTACAAAATTTATTGGGAATAAAGTGTTGGCAAATATGGAAACAAAATACGGGAAAAGGGAATCATGTTACGTGATATTCACTACCAACTTAACGATTCGTGAAACCAGATTCCCTAAATGCATACGCATCGTGTGAGTAGGTATATTATAAGGTCTCTCTTTTTCTCTCTCTTTCTCTGTTTCTTTCTGTTTTTCTTGAGAAGCGTGTCGTGTGACCCCAAAGAAGAGACACCAATCGCTAACGTGCACGCGTGTAAGCTCTCGACAAGGCGCGACAAAATGTACGTGGGAGTTAGGCGCCTCACCAAACGACGTCTTTATTCGCCGTCGACATTGAACATAGGTTTTTGCATGTAGTCCGTCTTGTATCGCGCGAGACAATGCGCATACATTTTGCCACGCGAGGGGATTTAAAAAAGGGATACTTCGCGACGAAAATTCTCCTTTGCGAGAGAAATTTCATTTCTTTTTAAACCTTAAGTTATATCTTAATTTCCTTTCATTTCAAACAATTAAATTTTACATGACATTCATGTTACTTTATTATAAATGAATTACTTTTTGTCGCTTGAACAATTTTATTTCATTATATTTTTATAATTTAAATGATAGTACGAGATACGTTTGTTTGTCCATATCCAGTTTTTTTTTTTCCTTCTTTCCTTTTAGATCGAAAACGGAAATGATATTTGAACGTAGAAGAGAAATCTTAAAAGGAGGGGAAAAAAAACAAAAAAAAAAAAAAAAGGAACAAAAAAAAAAGAAAGACAAAAAAAAAAACAAAACCGTGCGTAGGTGGGTCCGTCGTACGTATATAATACTAGCATGGTACTTCCGGTGCCGTACTTAATTCGAGTTGGCCGGTGGGTCCGTGCCACGAAATCGTCTTCTAGAGAGAGTGAATATTCTTTCTTCGTTTCTTTGTTTCTCTTCCATGTTGGGAGCATTACCAGGATGGAGGTGGAGTAAACCGATGAGGAACGCGTACTTGTCTTACGAGCTGGACCACCCGGGCGATCGCTTCATTACGTAAATTCGCCACCACGTATATATACCCCGTACACCTTTCACGGTTTCGTTATTCTTCTTTTTTTCTTTTTCTCTTCCGTTTTCTTTTTCTCTTCTCTTTCGTCTTCCATACAAGCGGCATCACGCCAAGGCACGCGTGCTCGCTCACTCGACGCAGCATAGAAGCGCGTAGTATTGTCGGAAAAGAAGATTTGCATTTCGTCGAACGTGGATCGAAAGATCGTATTGAGAAAAATCTTATAGTTCCTTCATGGTCCAATGGGATATGACGAAAAAGCAATAGTCTCGGCAACAAATTACGTATTCCAAGGAGAAAAAGGTGTGACCTAGAGTAAGGAAGAAAAAAAAAAAAGAAAAAGAAACAAGAAAAAGAAAAAAGAAAAAAAAAAAGGAAAAAAAAGAAGAAGAAGAAGAAAGATAAAGAAATATCATATAAGTGGAGAAATAAAAGTTTGACCGTGGTTTGGTGGTACTCTTCCATCGCTATCGCACGTACGCGAGAGCACGTGTGACTTCGATTGGGAAACAGTCGAGCGGAATGTTTGCAGAGTACTTCTACGATCTCTTCGCTTGGGTTCCGTACAAACAGCAGACACCACGAGCATTGCTCGCTTGCCTGCCTGCCTACCTACCTACCTACCTACCTACCTACCTACCTACCTACCTACCTACCTACCTACCTACCTACCTATCTATCTACCTACCTACATACATTCATAGGAGATCGCGCTCTTCTCGTTGTCCTGGCTCCATGCATTAAACATCTTCAAACAGCGGCTCCGTCTTTCTACTTGTATGCCACCTTCGATTCTATGATGACCATGTAGCTGATTCGCGGTTGTTAACTTATACCTTGTCGTACCGTTGACCGAGAAGATAACAGCTATATACGATTTTTAGGTCGACTACCGATATCGATTCTTCTTCTTCTTCTTCTTCTTCTTCTTCTTCTTCTTCTACTGCTACTACTTTTTCTTTTTTTTTCTTCTTTCTTTGTTCCTCGATTTTTCTTTACATTTATGAGTGTCGGAACGGGGGTGAGGTGGGATGGAATGGGTGAGGGGAGGCGTAATAACAAAACGAAAAGGACGAAGTTTATTATTCGTAAAGAAATGAATTTCTATTAATATAACATATTTAATTTCTTTATTATTACTTTTCAATATTTTCCACAATGTGGAGTTCTTGTCGTTCTCGATAGATTATTTCTCATAGAATAGGAAGGCTTCGTCATTCCCGATCTATACGATTGATTTCTTCGACATAATCCTTAATATTAAATTCGATTATAATCGATTGAAAAATCGTTTATCATTCGTTAGGTTAATTTAACTCACCGCAGCCACCTTGGGTTTCGTCGAACGTCGAATCGTCGACTGGAAAATATCGTTCCATTAATATTCGATATTTTGATTAATACGAGTTAGTAATGAAAAAAAAAAAAAAAAAAAAAAAAAACAAAAAACAAAAGAAAAAAGAAAATACGAGTTATCTTCAGGGGATTATTAAAAATCGATCGATGAATTGATCGTGAATGATCCATACAATACATATAAGACTACGTATCAAAGCGTAGGTGAGCGTGTCGGTGTGTACTGTCGCAAAAGAATGTATTATGCAAATGGTTGTAATAAAGATGACAAGCAAGGAAAGGAAGCTTGCCTCTCTCTCTCTCTCTCTCTCTCTCTCTTTCTCTGCCCCCTCTCTTTTTCCTTTTTTTTTTTTTTCATTCTTTTTGTCCAACAATTCCGCCGAAGGGTCATACCTTTGAAGAAAGAGAAAAAAGAAGACGAAGAAGAAAGAAAGAAAGAAAGAAAGAAAGAAAGAAAGAAAGAAAAAGAGAGTAAAAGAGCGAACCGCGCGGTGTATGGAAAAGATTTAAAAGACGGTGGCGACGGCGCGAATATATCGAATGTCCGCCGTTTCGACTCTTCGACAAGGATATAAATATTTCGAATGGAAACTCTCGAAAGTCGCTCACCAATAAGAAATTCGAATAACGGCGATTTTATTCCAAGTTCTTTTCTTACGTTAAAACCCCTCTATAACTCAATTTTCTTCCTCTCTCTCTCTCTCTTTTTTTTCTTCTTTTTTTTCTTCCCCCCCCCCCCTTTTTTTTTCCCATGGCGTCTTAAAAACAAATAATTATATAATTTGATGGTTATAACGTGAACGTTAAACTTCGCTGTTTTAAATTATATAGATTATATGTATATAAGTATAATTTATAACTGTCATTGAGAATATCCATTAAATTTCGTACAAGTGTTAAAAATTAATTACATATAGGAAATATAATGAAATAAGATTTAAACGATAATACGGATATACGAGTGTTGTATTTATGGAAATTTGAATATAGTCTCAAGAAGATTATATTGAAATATTTTAATGTAATATTTCAAAAAAAAAAAAAAAAAAAAAAAAAAAAGAAAGAAAGAAAAAAGAAAAAAAAAAAGAGAATAATGTTTTGAAGAAGAATTGAGAGAAAACTTTACAATCGAGTTGTTTTCGTACGATAGCCACCCCCACGGCAAGTTCTGGTGTATCCGCGATACTTCGTTGTAAGGGTTCATTTGGGACAACAGTTGCAACCCCTCGTGTCGATGTACCTAAAGATCTAGTATTTCTAAAATTATTCTCTGGTGTTCTATAACTTGAATGTAAAATGGTACTTGGTTCTTCATATCCTGATTCCCATCCTTCACCGACCGATATAAATCTGCGATAAGAAGATTCGTATAATATCGTAAGATCAAATCGAGAGATAAAATTAAAATTTGTATGAAAAAATTAATACGAGGTTACTCACGGATCAATTTGACATCCATTATGACTTTTCCCTTCTATGACCGTACTATGCTTACAATTACACATTGCCTTTTATATTGACAATTATTATATCGATTTAATTTGAAATTTGGAAATGTTATATCGAAAATTTATAATAATTTGAAGAAATAATTTTTAAATGGATTACATATTGATGGAAATGATGGATGATTGATGAAACGACTATCGATCGATTTTCAATTTTTCTCGATTACTCTGATCGATTTGAATTTGATTAAATTATCGAGCAAGATCGTAGATAACGATTGTTAGTGATTTTTGAATGTTTGAAAATTAAAAGTAACTTCCATCTATCTATATATATATATATATGTACACACACACACACACACATATTTTTTTTTATTTTTGGTAGTATTCCGTTCGAATAACAGTAAAATTTTGGAAAGGTTCTGTTTATCATTAGACGAATCTATTTCGATAGAGAATTATCTCTCTCTTTCTCTTTCTCTCTATCTCGTCGTCTTTCTCACGCTCACAGATATACATATGTGTGCGCTCGCGCGATAGTAAGTCGGACGCGTGCGCAAGACCACACACGGCGCGATATTCAAATGAGCTCGGCTTATAGTCCGACTATCGCACTGCCATAAACGTCGTTCTGTGATTTCACGAGTGTGTCTACTCGTTCCTGTTGAACTCGCGAGATTCGCCGCGGCACTCTATGTAGATCGGATAAGCAAGATCTTTCGTAATATTTTACGCAACTTCGATCCTTGGAAAATACTCGTTTGCTCGTAATAACACGTTCGAGAATAGTAATAGATTCGTGAATTACGACTTTCCTTTATATCTGCTATCTTTCTCTTTCTCTCTTTCTATGTATATATATTTTTCTTTCTCTTTCTCTCTCTCTCTCTCTCTCTCTCTCTCTCTCTCTCTCTCTCTCTCTCTCTGTTAAGATGTTAATATCACGACAAGAGAAATAACAGCGTCAAACTGTGAAGAAATTTATTCGATATTTTAACGATCTATGCCAACGACGATTAAAATAACGACGATGTTTTAGTTAACGATGATCGAGGAGTAGATGATGATAAAAACGATTAAAGGAAACGACGATATAATGATGAAGTCAACGGAGTTGGTGTTAAGTGGCGAGTTTCATCAAACGTAATATTCCATTGGATTATTTCTTCTTTCTATCGTAGATTTTGACGGGCATCTGTAATTCAAATTCAAAATCAAATTAATTTAACGCCCATCATTTTTCACCTTACTCCAGTGCCGTCATTTTTACGGCGTCTCTCGATCAGAGTATCGTTCGATATCTCATAGCACGTATGTATATGGTTGTTATCTTTCGTTTCTCCTTTTTCATTTCTCTCCCTTTCTCTCTCTCTCTCTCTCTCTCTCAAAGTTCTTGATTGATTTGTTTTCAATCCGATCGATACTATTTTATCGATAAGTAAATATATATAGATGGATAAAGATTATGTAAAATCGTTGAGTTGCATTGACAGATTTACGTATTAGAGTTTTATTAAAATTACATATCTCCTGAGAACTTATTTTTATTCGAAAACTCGAAGCGTATAATTCGAACGTATACGATCAAAGACATATTGACTCGTTTATATATATATATATATATATATATATATATATATATATATATATATATATATATATATATATATATATATTGGATATCGCGTAAGTATTATGTAAAACGGGATGTTTTATCATTGGAGTGTAATTATGAGTTGAAAGGCCTTTGTGTTATGATTCTTTTATCTACATAATCGTATCGATATTGAGTAGTCAAAATGTGATCGGTGCTTATAATCATGTTAGATTAGTTTACGTTATAGATATGGTAATTACACGTTGGAGTTAAGTAATTACCAATATCCTTTAAAACGGCATCATTTATGCCTCGATGAACAACGATAACGATTGATAATTTGAATCTAAAATATATTACACGAGTATTTAAAGAGAATTAAAATAATCTACGTAATAGAGTTTCGATCTTTTTTGTTTTTTTGTTTCTCTTTTTTTTATTCTTTTCTTTTCCTATCGGTTGAAGGTCACTTTTTAATACAGTTATTAATTATTTAAATGAATACTGTCAAATGGTTTATCGTCGATCGGAAATATCTCTCGTAGTCGATACAAGAAAGACCTTAGTAAAGTCGTCGGACGTTTTTTTTTTTTTTTTTTTTTCCCGATGATCACCGATCTCCGACGTCGGATCGTAAGAAGAAAATATAAATGTGAGCAATCGCAATGTGAGAAATTAACTTTATGCGGACTCAGCGGGTGGCTTGGGAGAGCTGATCGTATAGGAGCGCAAAGTGAAGAGTGTTCCACCTTGCTTGGCGCGTTCGGAATGTCCCTGGAATCTTCGTGGAATGCTGAAGGGGAATGAACACCTTGCGTTAATTTATCGAGTAGTCGAAGTCGTTTTAATCCGTTAGTAAGTTCTTTGGTTATATCGGGAGAAGGTAAGGAACCATCGGAAAGAGAAAGGGAGAGAATAAGAGAAGGAAAGATAGAAAGATGATGATGAAGATGACGACTACGACGACGACGACGATGTTAATGATGATGATAATAATGATGCACGACTCAATTCTATTAATTATTAGCTATAATTATCGCTATCATCGAATTTGCGAAAATCTGAAAGATGAATTTTTATGTATCTTCTTATTAGTTGATTCATGTTCTGCTCGTTGATCATTCAAGGTTCGTTTTGTAAGTTAGTGATATAAAGTTTGCACGTTATCATAACGAAGATAACGCTCATTCGTGAAAAGATTACAGGCAAGGCGTTATACGATAAAGGAGTACAATATAAATTATTGTTATTAATCCTGGTCCGCACAATGGTAATATTCGTACGAAGGGTAATCGGTATATAAAAGTCGTTAAAAATAACGTCGGTTCTCTTTTAAAAGGCGCGGAGTGACATCGAAAAATAATAGGGCATTAGCATACGAGTTTATCGAGGTGCACGCTCTAAACGGTGCTAAGTTATGATCATAATTCGTAGGATGGCTCCGATCGGTGAATTATTAATGATTCGCCTTTTCAGATCGGGCCCGGCACGATTTACTTTAACGATGTAATTCGAAATCGATTTGACTTCTTAATGCCCTTCCGTCGCGCAAGGGCTTGTACTTTGTGTAACTCAGGGTGTGTAACATCGAAGCTCTTAAGGTTCATTACCATATTCTTTCGTTTACCGTGCGGGTCTCTGCATACCTATTACACAGCTATTACACTGTCACTTGCCTCGACCGGTTATACCATATTTGAATATTTATTTAGCTGATTATTTTTTTAACGAGAGACTCTGGAAATTCGATAGCCAACGTTTTCGTTCGGTCCACGCGAAATTGTCAATAACAGGAGAGTTAAAGGGGGCGTGCGTGTTTTATAGGGTAGTAGAATATCGAACGAGTATCGGCTCCAAAGTCTACGGGATTTATTACAAGAAGAATCTTTTGACGCAACTTATTAATATAGCCATTAATCATTCTTTAATGGCAGCGGTGAACGATCAAGGAATAACTCGATAAATTGATTTCGTATTAATGCAATTTGCGTGAGTTGAGAAGAGGGAGGAATGACGAGAGAGGGTTAGATAGGTAGATAGATAGAGAGAGAGAGAGAGAGAGAGAGAGAGAGAGAGAGAGAGAGAGAGAAAGAGAGAGAGAGAGAGGGAGGGAGAGAGAGAAAGAGAGAGAGAGAGAGGGAGGGAGAGAGAGAAAGAGAGAGAAGAAAAAAAAAGAAAGAAAAAAAATACCTCTGATATTTGTCGAATAAAAGTTTGTCAAAAAAAAAAAAAAAAAAAAAAAAAAAAAAACAAAAAAAAAAGAAAAAGAAAAAAAAGAAAGAAAGAAAGAAGGAAGAAGAAATTAAAAAAAAAGAAGAAAATAAATATCTTTCCTCTCTTTCCTTTCAGATTCTTTAAAGCGATGGACGATTTCATGGCAAGCGCCGAGGAGGGTGAGTGTTGCTTTATATTAAATTTATTTTATCGGATTGATAGACGATTGAAGTGAACGTCTCTTTATTGAAAATCAATTTGTTTAACGATTTGTTTAACGCGTGTGTACGTTTGTTGTGTCTGACTATATGGGGAAAAAAAAAAAAAAAAAAAAAAAATGAAAAAATAAAAAAAAGGAAGAAAGAAAGGAAGAAAGGAAAAAAAAGAGAGAAAGAAGAAAATGTAAATCGTTGATAATAATCCGTAAACTTCCGTTCTTCGGGGAGACATTTTGTTGTTTCTTTTCTTGTCTTTTTTGTATTTTTTTGTTTCTTTATTTTTTTTTTCTTTTTTTTTTTTTTGCTGCGGGAGGGGTTTATTTTTGGAAAGATAGAGATAGATAGACAGGCAGAGAGTATAAAGAAAGTATGAAGAAAAAGAAAGAGAGAAAGAGTGAGAAGGATAGATTGAGATAGAGAAGGAGAAAGATTGGTCCTTCGTGGTAAGAACGACAGGGAAAGGAGAGGACAAGACGATCGGTAGAAAGAGAGAAAGAGAGAGAGAGAGAGAGAAAGAGAGGACGAATCTTGGAGTTCGAGGGAGCGAAAGATCGCCCACGCACGGGACGTGTATACCGGACCGTTGTTAATTATCCGCCGCCGTTTATCAACTGCTGAAGAAGAAAAAGAAAGTTTCTCCGAGCGCGTTCTTTCTCTCCTACGTCCATGTCTCTCCCTCTCTCTCTCTCTCTCTCTCTCTCTCTCTTTATCTTTTTTTCTTTTTCTCTTTCTCTGCTTCTTCTCTTTTCCGAGCAAACGAAGAAGAAGAAGAAGAAGAAGAAGAAGAAGAGGAATAAAAGGAAAAAAAAAGGAAGATTCTTCTTCTCTTCCTTCTTTGCTTTTTTTTCACTTATGTTCTCGAGACCAATCAGGCAGATCTCGTTTTCTCGTAGAAACGAATCGTGATTTTAGAAACGTTCTTACAAGAGAAAATAATATTCTTTATACGTATAATCATTCAACTTTCATTGTTAATATTTATTGATTATCATCGAGGAGAGGTACGATTTATGAGGATCGTACGTAACGAGCGATTATTAATCCGCTCGTTAATATGCAACAGCGTATCACTCGATTCCATGCTTCTTCTCTTCTCTTCTCTTCTCTTCTCTTTTTTTCTTTTTTTTCTCTTCTTCTTTTTCTCTTCTTTTCTTCCTTCCTTCCATTCTTTCCTTTTATTTTTATATTATATCCTTACGATGCGACTCACGCACGAAGTGGATCGTGG